>NC_069499.1:589202430-589354930 GCF_027579735.1 Bombina bombina
GTCTCTAATTGCTCTCAGCAGAAGAGATAGATAAGGGGAAACATAGGTTCCAACATGATGGAGCCTATTACTCTACAGAAACTTTATAAAAAACAACAATTTTCAGAGTTAAATTGCAGGAAAAAGGGGCACAATCACCGTTTACAATATGTTGCAGGGCAATTGGATTTGTACCACAATATGATGTTTTTATGGGAATCAAGACCAAGGGTGGGATAAAGAGTTTATTATAGTTAAGGTCACACATCACTATCATACAAGAGGCAACTCTACAACATACAATTTAACACATCTATCATGTCCCTTTAAGACAACTGACTTTGCCTCCTCCACCACCTCAATTATCTCAATTCTGAATTGTTAACCAGATTAATATAGTCGGTTGGTTGTGCATGTGTTCTGTATGTTTACCTTTTTAATATTTATCTTTCTAATGTTCTACCCATCCACTGCTTTATCTCTCCTCTTCCGTTACCATCTTCTCTTTTTCTCAAATTTCTTCTCTTTTTTACGAGTTCTTTTGAATGTTTTTGCTACTCTAGTTTTAAAGTTACCAATGAAAATTATACAGATGGTATAGTCCTTACTGATGGCAGTCGGAATACTATATTCTAGCTGTGAGGAACTTGTGACTATAATACTACCTGTTGTAGTGTTCGCTGGCACATCCAGTTATGTGAGCCATGTATATACAGTTTGCCTGTTTTCTGTCTCTGTATAATTGCTCAATACAAATAAAATAAAAAAAATGTGAAAAAAACATAATTTATGCTTACCAGATAAATTCCTTTCCTTCCTGGCAGGAAGAATCCACAACTTCATTACTTACTGTTTGAAAAAAAATACCTGGCCACTAGGAGGAGGCAAAGACACCCCAGCAAAAGGCATAAATATCTCTCCCACTTCCCCTTATCCCCCAGTCATTCTGCAGAGGGAACAAGGAAAAGTAGGAGAAACATCAGGGTATAAAGGTGCCAGAAGAAATAATATAAAAAAGGGAGTCGCCCATCAAAACATAAATTACGGGCAGGGTGGTGGACTCTCCCTGCCAGGAAGGAAAGGAATTTATCTGGTAAGCATAAATGATGCTTTCATAAGACAGGGAGAGTCCACAACTTCATTCCTTACTGGCTGGAAAAACTATACCCAAGCTCCAGAGGACACTTAATGAATAACAGAAGGGAACAGAAAAAAGAGGCAGACCCTATTCTGAGGGCACCACAGCCTGCAAAACTTTTCTCCCGAAAGCTGCTTCAGCCGAAGAAAAAACATCAAACTTGTAAAATTTTGAAAAAGTGTGTAAGGAGGACCAGGTACCCACCTTACAAATCTGATCCATTGAGGCTTCATTCTAAAAAGCCCAAGAGGAAGCCACTGCTCTCTCTAGTGGAATGAGCCCTTATCCTCTCAGGAGGCTGTCGTCCCACTGTCTCATAAGCCAAGCGGATGCCTCTCCTCAACCAGAAAGATAGGGAAGTCGTAGTAGCCTTCTGCCCCTTACGCTTCCCCGTATAGATGACAAACAAAGAGGAAGATTGTCTGAATTTCTTAGTAGCCTTAAGATAGAACTTCAAGGCACGAACCACATCTAGATTGTGAAACAAACGTTCCTTCGCTAAAGAAGGATTAGGACACAAGGAAGGAACAACAATTTATTGATTAATGTTACGATTCGACACCACCTTAGGGAGGAACCCTAGTTTAGTACGTAAAACCGCCTTATCAGCATGGAAAACAAGATAAGGGGGGTCACATTGAAAAGCAAAAATCTCAAACTCTGCACGCAGAGGCAATAGCCAAAAAAAAGAACCTTTCACGATAACAATTTAATGTCAACAGTATGCATAGGCTCAAATGGAGCCTGCAGCAAAACACAAAGAACAAGATTGAGGCTCCAAGGCAGGGCCCCAGATCTAAACACAGGTCTGATCCTAGCCATAGCCTTAACAAAGGACTGCACATCCGGAAGCTCAGCCAATCTTTTGTGCAGTAACACCCACAGGGCTGATATCTGTCCCTTTAGGGAACTAGCAGATGAACCCTTCTCCAGTCCATCCTGGTGAAAAGCTAAACTTCTGGCAACCTTAACCTTATGCCAAGAAAAGCCACGCTCTTCACACCAGTACAAGTAAGTCCTCCACACTTTATGGTAGATACGACGAGTAACTGGCTTACGAGCTTGAACCAGAGTGTCGATAACACTCTCAGAGAACCCTCTCTTGGCTAAGACTAAGCGTTCAATCTTCATGCAGTCAGCCTCAGAGAATCTAGATTTTGATGAACGAAGGGACCCTGTATCAGCAGATCTCTGTGACAAGGTAACCTCCACTGAGGAGATGAGGACATCCCCACCATATCTGCAAACCACATCCTTTGTGGCCACGACGGAGCAATCAGAATTACTGATGCTCGCTCCTGCTTGATGCGAGCCACCACACAAGGGAGAAGCGGTAATGGAGGAAAAAGATATAAAAGAGTCTGAAACTCCATGGTACCGATGGGGCATCTATCAGTTCCGCCTGAGGATCCCTTGACCTCGACCCATACCTGGGTATTGAGGCGGGATGCCATGAGATCTATCTCTGGCGTCCCCCACTCACTGCATATCTCTGCAAACACCTCGGGTGGAGAGACCATTCCCCTGGGTGAAAGGATTGCCTGCTGAGGAAGTCCGCTTCCCAGTCCACACCCGGAATGTGGATTGCAGACAGCATACATCTGTGACTCTCCGCCCACTCTAGTATCTGAGATACTTCTCTCATCGCCAAGGAACTTCTCTGATGGTTGATATAGGCAACCGAGGTTATATTGTCTGATTGGAATCTGATAAACTGGGGCGAACTCAGAAGGGGCCAAGCCTTCAAGGCATTGAAGATAGCCCGGAGTTCCAAAATATTTATCGGAAGGGAGGAACTCCTCCTGAGTCCACAGACTTTGTGCCTTCTTGGCATCCCAAACGGGTCCCCAGCCGGAAAAGCTTGCGTCCATAGTCACAATCTCACAAGACGGTCTCAAGAAGCATGTGCCTTGGGACAGATGATCTGGACAGAGCCACCAGGAGAGTGAGTCTCTCGACAGGTTGTCCAGCGCTATCTATTGAGACAGATTTGAATGGTCGCCGTTCCATTGTCTCAGCATGCATAGTTGTAAGGGTCTGAGATGGAATCTGGCAAAAGGAATGATGTCCATACAGGACACCATGAGTCCAATCACCTCCATACACTGAGTCACTGAGGGTCTCGAGGAGGCCTGGAGGGCAAGACATGCAGAAGTTAGCTTGCAACATCTCTGATCTGTGAGGAATTTTCTCATGGATATGGAGTCTATTATTGTTCCCAGGAAATTCACCCTTGTACTTTGAGTAAGAGAACTCTTTTCCAAGTTTATCTTCCATCCATGTGATCGAAGAAGATTGAGAAGGGACTCTGAATGTTCTTCCGCTAGACAAAAAGGTGGTGCCTTTACCAAGATATCGTCCAGGTAAGGCGCTACTGCAATAACTCGTGTTTTGGCAATGGCTAGAAGAGCACTCAGAACCTTCGAAAATATCCTTGGAGAAGTAGCTAGGCCAAATGGAAGAGCTATGAACTGAAAGTGCTGGTCCAAAAAGCAACCCTCAGGAACTGAAAATGTTCCCTGTGTATCGGAACGTTAAGGTATGCATCCTTCAGGTCTATTAGAGGAAGATTGGACCAAATTGTCTCCATCTTTAAAGAGGGAACACTGAGAAACTTGTTTAGGCACTTTAGGTCCAGAATTGGACAAAAAGTTCCCTCCTTCTTTGGAACCACAAAAAGGTTTGAATAAAACCCCAAACCTCTTTCTGCTGTAGGTGCCGGGACAATTACTCCTAGAGAGGAGAGATCGTATACACAACCTAAGAAGGCAGCCCTCTTTTCTGGTCTTGTAAACAGACTGGAGAGTAGGAATCTGCCCCTGGGCGGATGAGACTTGAATCCTATCCTGTATCCTTGAGATACAATCTCCAGGACCCAAGTATCCTGTACATCCTGGAACCAAGCGTCTGAAAAAAGAGACAGATCGGGGGCCTCCCCTTCATGCCGATTTGTTCTCGGCAGGCTTCTTAGTATGTTTGGACTTATTCCAGGACTGAGCCGGCTTCCAAGTACCCTTGGGCTGCTCGGACTTGGATGAGGATTGCTGTTGTTGTGGTGATTTGTCAGAACTAAAAGGAACGAAAATTGCCGTCCCTTAGGCCTAGTTTTCTTGTCCTGCGGTAGGAAAGCACCCTTCCCTACGGTAACCATAGAAATAATGGAGTCCACAGCCCTGGACCGAATAAAATCTTCCCCTTGAAAGGAAGAGAAAGGAGTCTGGATTCAGAAGTCATATCTGCAGACCAAGACTTCAACCAGAGAGCCCAGCGGGCTAGGACTGCAAAGCCAGAAGCCTTTGCATTTATGCGAATAATCTGCATAATCGAGTCACAGTTGAAGGAGTTAGCAATTCTAAGAGCCTTAATTCTCTCCTGAATATCCTCAAGGGGAGTCTCCACCTCAATAAGCTCAGATAGAGTGTCGCACCAGTAGGTAGCTGCTCCAGCAACCGCAGCTACAGCAGCCGCCGGTTAAATTAAAATCCTGTATGTTGCAACATCTTCCTCAGAAAGGTTTCCATTTTCTTATCCATAGGCTCTCTGAAAGACAAACTATCCTCCAGGGGTAGAGTAGAACGCTTAGCCAGCATAGAAATAGCACCATCCACCTTAGGGATGGAGCCCCATAAGTCTATTTGAGAGTCAGGGACCGGGAATCATTTTTTAAAAAGTACACAAGGGGAAAAAATAAGTTCCTATTCTTTCCCATTCGTTACTAATAATGTTCGCCATCTTAAGTGGCACAGGAAAAGTCAGAGGGACCTTCCTGTCTTCATAAACCCTGTCTAATTTAGGGATCTTAGGTTCCTCAGGGAGAGTAGCCTCTGGAACCTCTAGCGTAGACAGCTCCTTTAATAAAAAAATGCAAATGCTCAATTCTAAATCTAAAAGGAGGGTTCCTCCGCTAAAAGAGGTTTAGAAACTGAAGACTCCGAATAAGAAAGTTCATCCTCTGAAGCTACAGAGGTTAACTCATCCTCGGATAGCTGGGACATAATAGCTAAATTAGACAAATATTGAGAAGACTCAAGTCAGGAGAACTATGTGGAGCAGGTAGGGTAGAAAGAGTAGTAATCTCTCGGGATCTAGATTCCGGAGGGGATAGACGGCTCAGAGGGGCTAATAGCGTTATGAGTATTAGCAGACTTGTCTCCCTTCTTAGACTTTAGAACAGTGCTTAGGCAAATGGAACAAAATTGAGCAGGCGTGCAAACTCACAATATAAACAGGAATTATTACTCAGTACAGAAGGAGCGGAACCTTCTAATGTAATATCAGAGTTCTCCATAGCTAGGATATATTCACAGAACGACAGATAAAAAGTAAACACTTTATTCAAAAAACCAGCAACTTTATAATCCCAATTGCTGGGGCACTCACCAACCCCTAGACCCACACAGCTAACAGAGAAAACGCTCTCCTAGGAGCGATGTTCGCAGCAAGATCGTAGGAAAAATGAAAGGACCACACCCAGTCACGTAGTGCGTAGGACAGAACTTCCCCTGCTATGAAAAAGGCGCCAAACTATGAGTTGCACAACACACCAAAACGAAAGTGAAACCTGTTTGTGCCAAGTTAAAAGCACACAGTCTATGAGTCCAAAAAACTCTCACATAAAAGCAGTTATAAATAACTCTGTGCTATTGAAATAATCTCTCTGAAGGAGATATTAACCCTTGATCCTATTGAGGCATAAAGGAGCCACACTGTGACCCTGTATAGCAATGTATATATAAAACGATCTTACCTCCAGGATCCTTGCTGTGAAGCAGGCACAGCCTCTCAAGTGTGACTGTCTTGCAGCGACGCCTCTGACATGGAATTGAGTGTGTAACAGCAAGCAATGAAACTCGTCAACAATGATTGCCCGGGAGCTGTTAGTCGGCAATCTGGATGGGTTCGCAGAAAAACTTTCCCTGCATCTCTAGACTCTAACTTTCATTAATACTCTCACTGAGAGGTTGACATGACTACTTAAAACTCCAGTCCTTTCTTTGAAGGGAACATACCCATTACAGAATCTTCTGACACTTCTCTGCCAGCTCCTATAGTGACGAAAGGCAAATAATGACTTGGGAATAGGGGAAGTGGGAGGGATATTTAAGCCTTTGGCTGGGAATGCTTTGCCTCCTCCTGGTGGCCAGGTGTTGTATTTCCCAACAATAAGGAATGAAGTCGTGGACTCTCCCTGCCTTATGGAAGGAAAACACATTGTTGCACATTTGTTAGCCTATTAATGTATGAATACCAAGAGAAAAAGTAAAAAGGTAACATTAGTAAATTACAACTATTTTTACAATTGTATGTTCTATTTGAATCATGAAAGCTTAATTTTGAGTTCCATGTCCCTTTAAGAACCACTCTGGGCCATCTACTGAAAAAAATAAGCAAAATAAATAATTGGGATTTGAGAAATCCCAGGATCCAGATAGCAACACATTTTAGATTTTTTATATTATTTTCCATACATCTATCACAAACACCTAACAAATGCTGTGACTGTCTTACCAGCTTGAAACGACTGTGTTATTAACTTCTGGGCTAAAAATCACACCCACTGGCCTGTACAAACATTGTGCTTCAACTGCACATGCTGAACTACGTATTAAAAAAACAACACGTTCTGTCAGCATGTAAAGCATTAGCTTTTAAACACAATGAAAATTGTATGCCTAGAAAAAGTTCAGTAAAAGTTTTTAAAATGAAATTGCAACTAATACATCAGCATTAATTATGTGTACTTCGTACTAATAGTCAGTGGATGATAAGAGAAACTCCCACAGCACAGTTAGCGCAGTGGAACAAACCAGACAAGGAATGTTTGTTTATTCTTTCAGCCAAAACAAAGAAAAAATGAGCACATCCTTTATGCTACAGATAATGTGTATGTATATATATATATATATATATATATATATATATAAATTAAACTTTTATATATTAGGGCTCGACAAACCCAGGCACGGTGGAGTTGCTGACTCCTTAAAATTAGACCCAGGCTTAGCAAGACACCTATGGGTGCCTCCCACTCCCCCCCCCCCCCCCCACCGCTGGCTGCCACCATCCATACCTAAATTTAGCTTCATGCATCTGAATCCTTTCTAGACCTCCCAGTTGTGAAATCCAAGTCTAAATTGTACAGTATTTGTTTATTATTATTATAATAAAGTGTGTGTGTGTGTGTATAGAAATATATACATGCATACACACATACATAAACACAGGTACAAATTCCCAAGTCTGGAATTCCAAAATCCAGACATTCTTAAATCCAGACTTTGTTTTAATAATAATTTTATTTTTAAAAAATATTAATGATAATTTCCTTGCCACTAAGTCACAATCCTCTTTGCCTGTATTTTTGTTTTCTTATGTTCTTATATGCAAAATGATAGTCTATATTTATTTGACACCAACTACTATCTTCCAGATGTTATTATGGCCTCTATTTATCAAGGTCTGGCGGACCTGATCCGACAGTGCGGATAAGGTCCGCCAGACCTCGCTGAATACGGAGAGCAATACGCTCTCCGTATTTAGCATTGCACCAGCAGCTCACAAGAGTCTGCAGGGGGGTGTCAATCAACCCGATCGTATTCGATCGGGCTGATTTCCGGCGATGTCTGTCCGCCTGCTCAGAGCAGGCGGACAGGTTATGGAGCAACGGTCTTTGTGACCGCTGCTTCATAACTGCCGTTTCTGGCGAGTCTGAAGACTCGCCAGAAACAGGGGCCGTAAAGCTCCTTTCGGAGTTTGATAGATAGGCCCCAATGTATGCAAAAGTACATAAAATTATATAAAACTACCTTTAGGTTGCATGTATAAGCTGTATTATATATGTAAATATTGCCATCCCTTTTCCAAGCTGTCCCATTTACAGATGCAAATATACAAATATTACAACATATAAACATGTTCCAGTCCCAAGCAGTTTGTCCTTTAAGGGTTGGCTCCAGGATTTTAAACAAATTTGTTGAGCCCTGTTACATATGCAGTATAAATATCTAAAAATGTTACTTAAAAATGTGTAGCCGATACCTCTTTTTTATAGTGGTTTTAAATGTTATGTAAAAGTTCTGTTTTAATATACACAGCCAATTTAAAAAAAAAGTTTTAAATTCAAAATAATGCTTCTAAACAAATGTATATATTTGGTAAGAAGAATTAGCGAGTTTGGATGTTATAAAAAAATAAAAGTATAAATGTGATCCGCAGAATGAGATCATTAAATATTCAGCAAACAAAGCTATGTGAGGAATATGAAGCAGCAGAAGCAGGCAGTGGAGACATGTCCAGAGTCTGACAGGCCTGACCCTGCGTTCCAGCACTTCAAAGACTGTGCCTTAAGGCATCTCACTCTCTCATGCATCAGTGGCAGCCTCTTCCTCTGATATCTAGATACAGTTACATTGCAGACACAACTAATAGACTGAATGCTCCCTACTGCTAACCTACAGAACACAGGCTTTAATGCCAGGTTTAATCACCTGCTGACCAGGGGCTGAATTCGGTTTTTATGGCGGTTACTTGGAGCTCCCAGGGAGAGATGATCCATTAACCCTATTTTAGCACAGAAATAGTTGATTCTATAGCAATGAAGGGAGTGGATATTTGGAGTACTGACAGGCCGAAGTGACCTTCCTAGTGCGGCCCACACCTCTGAGTAGACATGATCCCATTGTGTTTTAGTGAAGATCACAGATGGGGCATTAGTCTGATGGAGCTGTGATTAAGTTATAGGCTCGCCTGCTCACAGCTGGGCTGCCATACCAAGCAGGCCAGATTAATAGCTTAGAAGGAGAACAAATGTAATTATGCCGTCTAAGCAGGTTTGAAAGGACAGCTAATTGAGGCAAAGTTTGGAAAATCAGCTCAGCCCACAGAAGCAGAACATGCATATTATATTCATAGGATGACAGGACATCTTAAATACACACACTGCCTCATCATATGGCATAAAACAACGGAAGCATTCAAGGCTTATCCTGCAAATCCACAGAACTAAAATGATGCTAAGCTCTCTGTTCATGACCCCAAGTACTAACTTCCATAAAACCCTAGAACCAATCCTGCAGGTCAGAGAAAGAGCTGTCCAACTCAGTGCTATTTGGGCTGCACATAGTGGGCAATGGGCTTTCTGACTCCATATGCGGTCAACCCCCAAATGGTTCAACATTGTAAGATAGAGCACTGTAATTCTATCTTAATATTCTGTATGAAAAGACAACCTATACTTAGCATCAACACAAAATCGCTAACATTCTACACAGCAAACAGTGTGAACTTTATGTTCCTTCTATATAACATCTCATTATTGTTAAAGTCAAAATGTGCATCAGTTCCAACTCAGTCATTTCAACTAAATAGAAGCATTTTTTTCTTCTACAAGTAAAAATGATTATTGCTTCAAGAAACCTGCATTGAAACAAGGTGTTGTGTATTGTGTCATCTCCAACTCAATCTGTCTCATATAAAACACTAGCAATAGTGGTGGTTGTAAGTTGGTACACAGGTGCACAGGCAACATATGTAACTATGTACGTATGCCCCCGTGGTTTTGCTTATACAGGTATATTGCAAAATGTATTCATAACTGAGATTCACTCATTTCAGTTTTGACAAATATGTCCCTAGAATGCTCACTTTATATTGCTAAAATATTTTGTTTCCTTTATTGTTCCGAAGAGACTCACCAGCCCACCCATTTACTGTCTGTACTGATGTTTACCACAATTCCCCTTCACGCTGCAACATCTACTAATGTTTTTACAACTGACTGGCTGATTACAGATTACTGTAATGCAATTAGGAGTTCAAGGCTTACAATAATAGCCCCTAAACACTTTTGTATGGGATTATATTTGTGAAATTGCAGCGATCTGTCTTATTAACGACTCTGTGAGGGTTGGGCACCGTTAAAGGGAAGGTCTACTCTAGAATTTTTATTAGTTAAAAAGATAATCATTTTGTTAACCATTCCCAAGTATTGCACAGTCTACATGGTTACATTAATATACTTTTTAATTACATGTATCTAAGCCTCTGCAGACTGCCCCTTGTTACAGTTCTTTTGACAGACTTGCATTCTAGTCAATCAGTGCTGACTCATAAATAACTCCACGAGAGTCAACACAATGTTATCTATATAGCACACATGAACTAGCACTGTCTAGCTGTAAAAAACCTGCCCAAATGCACTTAGGTAAGAGGCGCCTTCAAGGGTTTAGAAATTAGCATATGCGTCTACCTAGAGAATGCCAAAAGAACAGAGCAAATTTGATGATAAAGGTAAATTGGAAAGTTGTTTAAAATTGTATGTATATATATATATATATATATATATATATATATATATATATATATGTGTGTGTGTGTGTGTGTGTGTTGTTCGTTCCTGTGAGAGCACTTCTCTGTATGTATTTAGTCTGCCTATAGGAAAAAGCGGCAACGAGACGTGGATTCCTTGCTCAGTGTGCTTAGAGGAATACTGCTACACCTCACTGACGAGGCCCAATGAAGGCCGAAATGATCGTCTGGGGTTGCTCTGTTCGTTGTTCAGAGTGGAATTGCCTGGTATTTCGGTGCTGGACTGACCGTAATAGGCGGGATCAGACTGATATACTACAGGAAAGTTCTTCTCTGTGAAAAGCATTACTGGGCTAAAAAGCTGCACCCAGGTGGTAAATTGCCATAGAACAGGCTTACAATGGTATTGAGCCAGTTGTTCGCTTCTGTGAGTAGATTGCTCGGAGTTCCAGAATATTTATCGGAAGGAGAGACTCCTCCTGGGACCATTTTCCTTGTGCCATCCTGGCACCCCAAACAGCTCCCCATCCTGGCAGACACGGGTCCGTAGTCACAATCTCCAAGGACAGTCTCAAGAAGGATGTCCCCATGGATAGTTACTCCGGACGGATCTATCCAGAGAGGGGGATCCGAGTCCGAGCATCCATGGATATCTGCTGTGATAGATCTGAATGATCGCTATTCCACTGTCTCAACATGCACAATTGAAGAGGTCTGAGATGGAACCTGGCGAATGGAATGACGTCTATGCTGGAAACCATGAGTCCGATCACCTCCATACACTGAGCCACCGAGGGGCTTGAGGAGGACTGAAGGGCAAGACAACAGGACGCAATCTTCCTGCGTCGATGGTCTGTGAGAAATATTTTTATGGACATAGAGTTTATTATCGTGCCCAGAAACTCCACCCTGTTGCTGGGAACCAGGGAACATTTTCCTGAGTTTATCTTCCAACCGTGAAATTGGAGCAACAGAAGAAGAGCCCTCCAATGATCCTCTGCAAGACTGAGCGACAGCGCCTGGACTAGGATGTCGTCCAGATAGAGCGCCACAGCAATGCCTCTGGGTCTGGCCACTGCAAGTAGCGCCCCCAGAAACTCTCTGGGCCATCACCAGACCAAAGGGAAGGGCCACAAACTGGAAGTGTTGGTCCAGAAACGCAAATCTTAAAAACTTGAAGTGGTCCCTGTGAATTGGCACATGAAGGTAAGTGTCCGTCAAGTCTATAATTGTCATGAACTGTCCCTCTTGAACTAGGGGCAGAATAGATCTGATAGTTTCCATTTTGAACGATGGAACACTCAAAAACTTGTTTAAACACTTTAGGTCCAGAATCGGGCGGAACGTGCCTTCCCTTCTTTGGAACCACAAAAAGATTTGAATAGTACTCTAGACCCTTTTCTGCTTGGGGTATTAGTACGATAACACCAAGAGAGGAGAGATCCCTCACACTCTAGAAAGGCCTCTCTCTTTTCTGGTCTTGAAGACAGGTTTGACAGGAGAAATCTGCCCCTGGGCGGAAGGGATCTTTACCCTATCCTGTAACCCTGGGCGACAACTTCCAGAACCCAAGGGACCTGAACGTCCTGCAACCAGGCTTCTGAGAAGTGAGATAATCTGCCCCCTACTTGGTCCGGAGACTGGTCGGGGGCCACCCCTTCATGACGATTTTGTCTCTGCGGGCTTCTTGCTCTGCTTAGACTTGTACCAAGAATGAGCCGGCTTCCAAGTTCCCTTGGACTGGTCCGCTTTTGTAGATCCTTAGCCTTCTTATCCTGTGGTAGGAAAGCTCCCTTGCCTCCCGTAACCGTGGATATGATCGAATCCAATCCTGGACCGAACAGAATCTTTCCTTGAAAAGGCAGGGACAACAGCCTCGAGGTCATGTCCGCAAACCAAGACTTAAGCCACAGAGCCCTAGGAGCTTAAACGGAAAAGAAAACCTGACACCTTAGCGTTCAGGCGAATAATTTGCATATTGGCATCACAGATGAAAGAATTGGTGACCTTCAGCGCCTTAATCTTATCCTGTATCTCGTCGATGAAAGCCTCCCCCTTGACCATTTTACACAGGGATTCACACCAATATGTCGCAGCTCCTGCCGGCTGAAAAACAAACCACTGAATGATTTGAGCTACCTATTTCAAGGCTAAGGAACTCCGAGTTCCTCCCTGGTGGTTGATGTAAGCCACTGAGGTTATGTTGTCCGACTGGAACCTGATAAACCGGGCTAAGGCCAGTTGAGGCCAATCCATCAAGGCATTGAAGATCGCTCTCAACTCCAATATGTTAATGGGGAGAACAGATTCCTCCTGAGACCAAAGTCCTTTCGCCTTCAATGAGTCCCAGACTGCTCCCCAGCCCATCAGGCTGGCGTCCGTGGTCACAATCACCCATGAGAGTCTCCGAAAGCATGTCCCCTGAGACAGATGTTCTTGAGACAGCCAACACGGACGAGAGTCTCTCATCGGCTGATCTAGAACTATCTTCTTAGACAGATCTGCATAATCCCCGTTCCATTGACTGAGCATGCATAACTGTAGAGCTCTCAAATGGAATCGAGCAAAGGGAACTATGTCCATGGAAGCCAATTACCTCCATACATTGGGCTACTGATGGCCGTACAGCAGACTGTAGAGATAAGCAAGAGGAAAGAATCTTGGCTCTTCTGACTTCCGTTAAAAATATTTTCATTAATAGGGAATTTATAATGGTTCCTAAGAAAACCACCCTTGAAGCCGAAACAAGAGAAATTTTTCCAAAATTCACCTTCCATCCGTGGGAACGAAGAAAAGACAACAAGATCTCTGTGTGATATTTTGCTAGTTGAAAAGATGCCGCCTGAACGAGAATGTCGTCCAGATAAGGCACCACTGCAATTCCCCGAGACCGAATCACTGCCAAAAGAGCCCCAGGACCTTTGAGAAAATTCTGGGAGCTGTGGCAAGGCCAAATGGAAGAACCACAAACTGAAAGTGTTTGTCCAGAAATGCAAATCTCAGAAATTTGTGATGATCCCTGTGAATGGGAACATGGAGGTACGCATCCTTCAGGTCTACGGTGTAATGCTTGTGGGATACTCCGCTATCAGACCGAACTCGGCCAGTAGTCTTGTTATCCCGGCGTCGAGCCAGAAAGATAGGGAATATCCCAGAGCAGGAAATATCAGGCAAATGAGGAGAGCGGCACTCACCACAGGCAGGACAGCACAAGGCAGATTACGAGAATGGTCAGGCAAGCAGGATTCGGCAACAGAAAATCAGTTCAGCAATTCAGGGTTAAACAGAAAGAGAAGTGAGACAGGCAGGGTTCAGGAACAAGAAGTCAGTCCAGCAATTTAGGGGTTAACCAGGTAGCGTAGTGAGACAGGCAGGGTTTCAGCAACAAAGTAACAGTCCAGTAATTTAGGGGTTAACCAGGTAGCATAGTGAGAAAGGCAGGGTTTCAGCAACAAAGTATTAGTCCAGTAATTTAGGGGTTAACCAGGTAGCGTAGTGAGACAGGCAGGGTTCCAGCAACAAAGTATCAGTCCAGTAATTTAGGGGTTAACCAGGTAGCGTAGTGAGACAGGTAGGGTTCCAGCAACAAAGTATCAGTCCAGTAATTTAGGGGTTAACCAGGTAGCGTAGTGAGACAGGTAGGGTTTAGCAATAATAATGCAGTCCAGCAAATGATCTATCACTCCCAGGAGCACACAAAGAAGCACCTATACTTGGGCAGTGACAGGTCGTTTGCTGCCTGTTCAAATACCTGAGGGATTGGCGCCACAAGACCGGCAGGCATCAGGAGCGTGCAGAGGTGACATCAGTGCCGCATGCATCCTGAGCCGACACAGCCCTAGGCAACGAGCAAGGGGGAGATGCCGCGCCCCTAGCAACGGCGCAGCGTGACATATGTTCGTCATGAACTGACCCTCTTGCAGTAAAGGAAGAATGGAACGGATAGTCTCCATCTTGAAGGACGGCACTCTGAGAAACTTGTTGAGACACTTTAGATCTAGAATAGGTCTGAAAGTTCCCTCTTTTTTGGGAACCATGAACAGATTAATCAATAAGTATATTGAAAAAACCTAGCAAAACCAATTTATAAATTTAAATTGCCCAAAGTGAAAAATTTTAAACACCAAAGTTTTTTGGAAGCCAAAAACCTCTTATAACTACCCTCTCCACCTCAGCAATATAGCCGAGACGCCTACCTGCCTCCTCTGCACTGCGGAGCTGATTGCGACTGATGACTAATCGCAGCAGAATGTCACTCCGTCGATGCCGAGGATCTCACAGGAAACTGCTATAAGCTGTGTCACGAAAGTGAAAACTGCACGCTTTTAGCATTCACTGTCGCCTCAGAAAGGGAGCCACCTCTCCTATGATGTCAGGGGCGGTCCTGGCGGCCACACTTGAAAAAAAGTTTTGTCCCTTATTCAGACCGGCATAAAAACTACACGTGAATAAGACATACAATCACTTAGTCAGACCGGCTTAAACTTTCTAAAAACCGGATTAACAGTGAAAAAAACATTAAATAAAATTACTGAGCCACCAATGATTCTCGAGAACTTATGAAGAATCAGTCTCTCAAACGTCATTTCACAGTGCCTGCTCCCTGCCTTTATAAATCCTGAACTCAGGAATGCAAAAGTCCCATTTTAAGTGCAGACTTAAACTGTTAGTTCTTTCCCAGAAGAAACCAAAAATGGCACTTACCTGCTCACTTAATTGTCCGGCAGGAGGACAGCTCACCCGGCATGAAAGAAAGCCACTCCTCAGAGAGACCTGTGGAAATAAGAAAGGACAGAGTAAACCTACTTTCTATATCAGGGCAGCAACTTGTCAGGAAAACGCAGTGAGGCCCACCTCACAAGTTCCTAACTGCTTGAAGACCACCACTACCCTACTGAAGAGACTAACGTGGAGTACAGCTAGACCCTATCATGAGAGGAAAGATCAGAGCAAACCTACTCTGGCTTTCAAAATAATAAAACCTTGATTGAAGTGAAAAACAGAATTTATGCTTACCTGATAAATTACTTTCTCCAACGGTGTGTCCGGTCCACGGCGTCATCCTTACTTGTGGGATATTCTCTTCCCCAACAGGAAATGGCAAAGAGTCCCAGCAAAGCTGGTCACATGATCCCTCCTAGGCTCCGCCCACCCCAGTCATTCGACCGACGGACAGGAGGAAATATATATAGGAGAAACCATATGATACCGTGGTGACTGTAGTTAGAGAAAATAATTCATCAGACCTGATTAAAAAAACCAGGGCGGGCCGTGGACCGGACACACCGTTGGAGAAAGTAATTTATCAGGTAAGCATAAATTCTGTTTTCTCCAACATTGGTGTGTCCGGTCCACGGCGTCATCCTTACTTGTGGGAACCAATACCAAAGCTTTAGGACACGGATGAAGGGAGGGAGCAAATCAGGTCACCTAAATGGAAGGCACCACGGCTTGCAAAACCTTTCTCCCAAAAATAGCCTCCGAAGAAGCAAAAGTATCAAATTTGTAAAATTTGGCAAAAGTGTGCAGTGAAGACCAAGTCGCTGCCTTACATATCTGGTCAACAGAAGCCTCGTTCTTGAAGGCCCATGTGGAAGCCACAGCCCTAGTGGATTGAGCTGTGATTCTTTCAGGAGGCTGCCGTCCGGCAGTCTCATAAGCCAATCGGATAATGCTTTTCAGCCAAAAGGAAAGAGAGGTAGAAGTCGCTTTTTGACCTCTCCTTTTACCAGAATAAACAACAAACAAGGAAGATGTTTGTCTGAAATCTTAGAGCACGGACTACGTCCAAATTGTGTAACAAACGTTCCTTCTTTGAAACTGGATTCGGACACAAAGAAGGTACAACTATCTCCTGGTTAATATTTTTGTTGGAAACAACTTTCGGAAGAAAACCAGGCTTAGTACGCAAAACCACCTTATCTGCATGGAACACCAGATAGGGCGGAGAACACTGCAGAGCAGATAACTCTGAAACTCTTCTAGCAGAAGAAATTGCAACCAAAAACAAAACTTTCCAAGATAATAACTTAATATCTACGGAATGTAAGGGTTCAAACGGAACCCCTTGAAGAACTGAAAGAACTAGATTTAGACTCCAGGGAGGAGTCAAAGGTCTGTAAACAGGCTTGATCCTAACCAGAGCCTGAACAAATGCTTGAACATCTGGCACAGCTGCCAGTCTTTTGTGAAGTAAAACAGATAAAGCAGAGATCTGTCCCTTCAGAGAACTTGCAGATAATCCTTTCTCCAAACCTTCTTGTAGAAAGGATAGAATCTTAGGAATTTTTATCTTGTTCCATGGGAATCCTTTAGATTCACACCAACAGATATATTTTTTCCATATTTTATGGTAAATTTTTCTAGTTACAGGCTTTCTAGCCTGAATCAGAGTATCTATTACAGAATCTGAAAACCCACGCTTTGATAAAATCAAGCGTTCAATCTCCAAGCCGTCAGTTGGAGGGAAACCAGATTCGGATGTTCGAATGGACCCTGAACAAGAAGGTCCTGTCTCAAAGGTAGCTTCCATGGTGGAGCCGATGACATATTGACCAGGTCTGCATACCAAGTCCTGCGTGGCCACGCAGGAGCTATCAAGATCACCGAGGCCCTCTCCTGATTGATCCTGGCTACCAGCCTGGGGATGAGAGGAAACGGTGGGAATACATAAGCTAGGTTGAAGGTCCAAGGTGCTACTAGTGCATCTACTAGGGTCGCCTTGGGATCCCTGGATCTGGACCCGTAGCAAGGAACCTTGAAGTTCTGACGAGACGCCATCAGATCGATGTCTGGAATGCCCCATAATTGAGTTATTTGGGCAAAGATTTCTGGATGGAGTTCCCACTCCCCCGGATGGAATGTCTGACGACTCAGAAAATCCGCTTCCCAATTTTCCACTCCTGGGATGTGGATCGCAGACAAGTGGCAGGAGTGATCCTCCGCCCATTGAATTATCTTGGTCACTTCTTTCATCGCCAGGGAAGTCCTTGTTCCCCCCTGATGATTGATATATGCAACGGTCGTCATGTTGTTTGACTGAAACCTTATGAATTTGGCCTTTGCTAGTTGAGGCCAAGCTCTGAGAGCATTGAATATCGCTCTCAGTTCCAGAATGTTTATCGGGAGAAGAGACTCTTCCCGAGACCATAGACCCTGAGCTTTCAGGGATTCCCAGACCGCGCCCCAGCCCACTAGGCTGGCGTCGGTCGTGACAATGACCCACTCTGGTCTGCGGAAGCTCATTCCCTGTGACAGATTGTCCAGGGTCAGCCACCAACGGAGTGAATCTCTGGTCTTTTGATCTACTTGAATCGTCGGAGACAAGTCTGTATAATCCCCATTCCACTGTCTGAGCATGCACAGTTGTAATGGTCTTAGATGAATTCGTGCAAAAGGAACTATGTCCATTGTTGCAACCATCAATCCTATTACTTCCATGCACTGCGCTATGGAAGGACGAGGAACAGAATGAAGTACTTGACAAGAGCTTAGAAGTTTTGATTTTCTGACCTCTGTCAGAAAAATCCTAATTTCTAAGGAATCTATTATTGTTGCCAAGAAGGGAACTCTTGTTGACGGGGACAGAGAACTTTTTTCTTTGTTCACCTTCCATCCGTGAGATCTGAGAAAGGCTAGGACGATGTCCGTATGAGCCTTTGCTTTTGACAGGGACGACGCTTGAATCAGGATGTCGTCCAAGTAAGGTACTACTGCAATGCCCCTTGGTCTTAGAACCGCTAGAAGGGACCCTAGTACCTTTGTGAAAATCCTTGGAGCAGTGGCTAATCCAAATGGAAGTGCCACAAACTGGTAATGCTTGTCCAGAAAAGCGAACCTTAGGAACTGATGATGTTCCTTGTGGATAGGAATATGTAGGTACGCATCCTTTAAATCCATGGTAGTCATAAATTGATTTTCCTGGATAGTAGGTAGGATCGTTCGAATAGTTTCCATTTTGAACGATGGTACCCTGAGAAATTTGTTTAGGATCTTTAGATCCAAAATTGGTCTGAATGTTCCCTCTTTTTTGGGAACTATGAACAGATTGGAATAAAATCCCATTCCTTGTTCTCTTATTGGAACTGGATGTATCACTCCCATCTTTAACAGGTCTTCTACACAATGTAAGAATGCCTGTCTCTTTATTTGGTTTGAAGATAATTGAGACCTGTGGAACCTTCCCCTTGGGGGTAGTTCCTTGAATTCCAGGAGATAACCTTGAGAAACTATTTCAAGCGCCCAAGGATCCTGAACATCTCTTGCCCAAGCCTGAGCAAAGAGAGAAAGTCTGCCCCCCACTAGATCCGGTCCCGGATCGGGGGCTATCCCTTCATGCTGTTTTGGTAGCAGTGGTAGGCTTCTTGGCCTGCTTACCCTTGTTCCAGCCTTGCATTGGTTTCCAGGCTGGTTTGGGTTGTGAAGTATTACCCTCTTGCTTAGAGGATACAGAATTAGAGACTGGTCCGTTTCTGCGAAAGGGACGAAAAACAGAATTTATGTTTACCTGATAAATTACTTTCTCCAACGGTGTGTCCGGTCCACGGCGTCATCCTTACTTGTGGGATATTCTCTTCCCCAACAGGAAATGGCAAAGAGCCCAGCAAAGCTGGTCACATGATCCCTCCTAGGCTCCGCCTTCCCCAGTTATTCGACCGACGTAAAGGAGGAATATTTGCATAGGAGAAATCATATGATACCGTGGTGACTGTA
The DNA here is from genome assembly GCF_027579735.1 of Bombina bombina. Taxonomy (NCBI): domain Eukaryota; kingdom Metazoa; phylum Chordata; class Amphibia; order Anura; family Bombinatoridae; genus Bombina; species Bombina bombina. Next base: position 589,221,566 of record NC_069499.1, read on the forward strand.
GTTAAAGAAAATAAATCATCAGACCTGATTAAAAAACCAGGGCGGGCCGTGGACCGGACACACCGTTGGAGAAAGTAATTTATCAGGTAAACATAAATTCTGTTTTCTCCAACATAGGTGTGTCCGGTCCACGGCGTCATCCTTACTTGTGGGAACCAATACCAAAGCTTTAGGACACGGATGATGGGAGGGAGCAAATCAGGTCACCTAGATGGAAGGCACCACGGTTTGCAAAACCTTTCTCCCAAAAATAGCCTCAGAAGAAGCAAAAGTATCAAATTTGTAAAAGTTGGTAAAAGTGTGCAGTGAAGACCAAGTCGCTGCCTTACATATCTGATCAACAGAAGCCTCTTTCTTAAAGGCCCATGTGGAAGCCACGGCCCTAGTGGAATGAGCTGTGATTCTTTCAGGAGGCTGCCGTCCGGCAGTCTCATAAGCCAATCTGATGATGCTTTTAAGCCAAAAAGATAGAAAGGTAGAAGTTGCTTTTTGACCTCTCCTTTTACCAGAATAAACAACAAACAAGGAAGATGTTTGTCTGAAATCCTTTGTAGCATCTAAATAGAATTTTAGAGCACGGACAACGTCCAAATTGTGTAACAAACGTTCCTTCTATGAAACTGGATTCGGACACAAAGAAGGTACAACTATCTCCTGGTTAATATTTTTGTTGGAAACAACCTTCGGAAGAAAACCAGGCTCAGTACGTAAAACCACCTTATCTGCATGGACCAGATAGGGCGGAGAACACTGCAGAGCAGATAACTCAGAAACTCTTCTAGCGGAAGAAATTGCAACCAAAAACAAAACTTTCCAAGATAATAACTTAATATCTACGGAATGTAAGGGTTCAAACGGAACCCCTTGAAGAACTGAAAGAACTAGATTAAGACTCCAGGGAAGAGTCAAAGGTCTGTAAACAGGCTTGCTTCTAACCAGAGCCTGAACAAACGCTTAAACGTCTGGCACAGCTGCCAGCCTTTGTGAAGTAAAACAGATAAAGCAGAGATCTGTCCCTTCAGAGAACTCGCAGAAAATCCTTTCTCCAAACCTTCTTGTAGAAAGGAAAGAATCTTAGGAATTTTTATCTTGTTCCATGGGAATCCTTTAGATTCACACCAACAGATATATTTTTTCCATATATTATGGTAAATTTTTCTAGTTACAGGCTTTCTAGCCTGAATAAGAATATCTATTACAGAATCTGAAAACCCACGCTTTGATAAAATCAAGCGTTCAAACTCCAAGCAGTCAGTTGGAGGAAAACCAGATTCGGATGTTCGAATGGACCCTGAATAAGAAGGTCCTGTCTCAAAGGTAGCTTCCATGGTGGAGCCGATGACACATTCACCAGGTCTGCATACCAAGTCCTGCGTGGCCACACAGGAACTATCAAGGTCACCGAAGCCCTCTCCAGATTGATCCTGGCTACCAGCCTGGGAATGAGAGGAAACGGTGGGAATACATAAGCTAGGTTGAAGATCCAAGGTGCTACTATTGTATCCAATAGAGTCGCCTTGGGATCCCTGGATTTGGACCCGTAACAAGGGACCATGAAGTTCTGACGAGAGGCTATCAGAACCATGTCTGGAATGCCCCATAATTGAGTTATTTGGGCAAAGATTTCCAGATGGAGTTCCCACTCCCCCGGATGCTCCTCCATCGCCAGGGAACTCCTTGTTACCCCCTGATGGTTGATTGAAACCTTATGAATTTGGCCTTTGCTAGTCGAGGCCAAGCCTTGAGAGCATTGAATATCGCTCTCAGTTCCATTATGTTTATCGGGAGAAGAGAGTCTTCCCGAAACCATAGACCCTGAGTTTTCAGGGGTTCCCAGACCGCGCCCCAGCCCACCAGACTGGCGTCGGTCGTGACAATGACCTACTCTGGTCTGCGGAAGCTCATTCCCTGTGACAGGTTGTCCAGGGTCAGCCACCAACGGAGTGAATCTCTGGTTATTTGATCTACTTGTATCGTCGGAGACAAGTCTGTATGAACCCCATTCCACTGTCTGAGCATGCACAGGTGCAATGGTCTTAGATGAATTCGTGCAAAAGGAACTATGTCCATTGCCGCAACCATCAAACCTATTACTTCCATGAACTGCGCTATGGAAGGAAGAAGAACAGAATGAAGTACCTGACAAGAGCTTAGAAGTTTTGATTTTCTGGCCTCTGTCAGAAAAACCTTCATTTCTAAGGAAACTATTATTGTTCCCAAGAAGGGAACTCTTGTTGACGGGGACAGAGAACTTTTTTCTATGTTCACTTTCCACCTGTGAGATCTGAGAAAGGCTAGGACAATGTCCGTATGAGCCCTTGCTTTTGACAGAGACGACACTTGAATCAGGATGTCGTCCAAGTAAGGTACTACTGCAATGCCCCTTGGTCTTAGCACCGCTAGAAGGGACCCTAGTACCCTTGTGAAAATCCTTGGAGCAGTGGCTAATCCGAATGGAAGTGCCACAGGTAATGCTTGTCCAGAAAGGCGAACCTTAGGAACCGAAAATGTTCCTTGTGGATAGGAATACGTAGGTACGCATCCTTTAAGTCCACCGTGGTCATGAATTGACCTTCCTGGATGGTAGGAAGGATCGTTCGAATGGTTTCCATTTTGAATGATGAAACCCTTAGAAACTTGTTTAGAATCTTGAGATCTAAAATAGGTCTGAATGTTCCCTCTTTTTTGGGAATTATGAACAGGTTGGAGTAAAAACCCATCCCTTGTTCTCCTAATGGAACAGGATGAATCACTCCCATGCTTAACAGGTCTTCTACACAGTGTAAGAATGCTTGTTCGAAGATAATTGAGACCCGTGGAACCTTCCCCTTGGGGGTAGTTCCCTGAATTCCAGGAGATAACCTTGAGAAACTATTTCTAGCGCCCAAGGATCCTGAACATCTCTTGCCCCAGCCTGAGCAAAGAGAGAAAGTCTGCCCCCCACCAGATCCTTCCCAGATCGGGGGCCAACACTTCATGCTGTTTTGGTAGCAGTGGCAGGTGACTTGGCCTGCTTACCCTTGTTCCAGCCTTGCATCGGCCTCCAGGCTGGCTTGGTTTGAGAAGTATTACCCTCTTGCTTAGAGGGTGTAGAATTTGAGGCTGGTCCGTTTCTGCGAAAGGGACGAAAATTTGGCTTCATTTTAGCCTTAAAGACCTATCCAGAGGAAAGGCGTGGCCCTTTCCCTCTGAAATAATCTCTTTCAAGTCAGGGCCAAACAGTGTTTTACCCTTGAAAGGGATGTTAAGCAAAAGCGCTCTGCGCGCCACGATAGCAAACCCTGAATTATTCGCCGCTAATCTAGCTAATTGCAAAGCGGCATCTAAAATAAAAAAGAGTTAGCCAATTTAAGAGCTTGAACTCTGTCCAAAACCTCCTCGTACGAAGATTCTTTAATGAGCGACTTTTCTAGTTCTTCGAACCAGAAACACTCAGCTGTAGTGACTGGAACAATGCATGAAATTGGTTGTAGAAGGTAACCTTGCTGAACAAACATCTTTTTAAGCAAACCCTCTAACCTTTAATCCATAGGATCTTGAAAGCACAACTATCTTCTATAGGAATAGAAGTGCGTTTGTTTAGAGTAGAAACCGCCCCCTCGACCTTGGGGACTGTATGCTATAAGTCCTTTCTGGGGTCGACTATAGGAACTAATTTCTTAAATATAGGGGGAGGACAAAAGGTATGCCGGGCCTTTCCCACTCCTTATTTACTATGTCCGCCACCCGCTTGGGTATAGGAAAAACATCGGGGGGCACCGGAACCTCTAGGAACTTGTCCATCTTACCTAATTTCTCTGGAATGACCAAATTGTCACAATCATCCAGAGTAGATAATACCTCCTTAAGTAGTGCGTGGAGATGTTGAAATTTAAATTTAAAAGTTACAATATCAGGTTCTGCTTGTTGAGAAATTTTCCCTGAATCTGAAATTTCTCCCTCAGACAAAACCTCCCTCCTGGCCCCTTCAGATAGGTGTGAGGGTATGTCAGAACAGATATCATCAGCGTCCTCTTGCTCTTCAGTGTTTAAAACAGAGCAATCACGCTTTCTCTGATAAGTAGGCATTTTGGAAAAAATGCATGCAATAGAATTATCCATTACAGCCATTAATTGTTGTATGGTAATAAGTATTGGCGCACTAGATGTACTAGGGGCCTCTTGTGTGGGCAAAACTGGTGTAGACACAGAAGGGGATGATGCAGTACCATGCTTACTCCCCTCATTAGAGGAATCATCTTGGGCAATATCATATCTATGGCATTATTATCCCTACTTTGTTTGGACATTATGACACAAATATATCACATATATTTAAATGGGGAGACACATTGGCTTTCATACATATAGAACATCGTTATCTGATGGTTCAGACATGTTAAACAGGCTTAAACTTGTCAACAAAGCACAAAAAACGTTTTACAATAAAACCGTTACTGTCCCTTTAAATTTCAAACTGAACACACTTTATTACTGAATATGTGAAAAAGTATGAAGGAATTGTTCAAATTTCACCAAAATTTCACCACAGTAACTTAAAGCCTTAAAAGTATTGCACACCAAATTTGAAAGCTTTAACCCTTAAAATAACGGAACCGGAGCCGTTTTTACATTTAACCCCTATACAGTCCCAGGTATCTGCTTTGCTGAGACCCAACCAAGCCCAGAGGGGAATACGATACCAAATGATGCCTTCTATAAGCTTTTTCAGTGGTTCTTAGCTCCTCACACATGCATCTGCATGCCTTGCCTTCCAAAAACAACTGCGCATTAGTGGCGCGAAAATGAGGCTCTGTCTATGACTAGAAAAGGCCCCCAGTGAAAAAGGTGTCCAATACAGTGCCTGCCGTTTTTATTAAAACAATCCCCAAGATTTAACAACTATTAAAAGTAATAATCTGCCAAATATACTTAGTAAAGTAATCGTTTTAGCCCAGAAAAATGTCTACCAGTTTTTTAAGCCCTAATGAAGCCCTTTATTCTTTTACTTAAACTAAGAAAATGGCTTACCGGTTCCCATAGGGAAAATGACAGCTTCCAGCATTACCGAGTCTTGTTAGAAATGTGTCATACCTCAAGCAGCAAAAGTCTGCTCACTGTTTCCCCCAACTGAAGTTACTTCATCTCAACAGTCCTGTGTGGAAACAGCCATCGATTTTAGTAACGGTTGCTAAAATCATTTTCCTCTTACAAACAGAAATCTTCATCTCTTTCCTGTTTCAGAGTAAATAGTACATACCAGCACTATTTTAAAATAACAAACTCTTGATTGAAGAATAAAAACTACATTTAAACACCAAAAAACTCTAAGCCATCTCCGTGGAGATGTTGCCTGTACAACGGCAAAGAGAATGACTAGGGAAGGCGGAGCCTAGGAGGGATCATGTGACCAGCTTTGCTGGGCTCTTTGCCATTTCCTGTTGGGGAAGAGAATATCCCACAAGTAAGGATGACGCCGTGGACCGGACACACCTATGTTGGAGAAATTAGGCTTATTATTAGCCTTAAAAGACCTATCCTGTGGGAGGGCGTGGCCCTTTCCCCCAGTGATGTCTGAAATAATCTCTTTCAAATCAGGTCCAAATAATGTTTTACCTTTGAAAGGAATGTTAAGCAATTTTGTCTTGGAAGACACATCCGCTGACCAAGACTTTAGCCAAAGCACTCGACAGCAAACCCTGAATTTTTCGCCGCTAATCTAGCTAATTGCAAAGCGGCATCTAAAACAAAAGAGTTAGCCAACTTAAGTGCTTGAACTCTGTCCATAACCTCCTCATACGAAGATTCTTTACTGAGCGATTTTTCTAGTTCCTCGAACCAGAAACACGCTGCCGTAGTGACAGGAACAATGCATGAAATTGGTTGTAGGAGGTAACCTTGCTGTACAAAAATCTTTTTAAGCAAACCCTCTAATTTCTTATCCATAGGATCTTTGAAAGCACAACTATCTTCGATAGGAATAGTAGTGCGTTTGTTTAGAGTAGAAACCGCCCCCTCGACCTTGGGGACTGTCTGCCATAAGTCCTTTCTGGGGTCGACTATAGGAAATCATTTCTTAAATATAGGGGGGGGAACAAAAGGTATGCCGGGCCTTTCCCACTCTTTATTTACTATGTCCGCCACCCGCTTGGGTATAGGAAAAGCGTCGGGGGGCACCGGAACCTCTAGGAACTTGTCCATCTTACATAATTTACTAGGGGCCTCCTGTGTGGGCATAACTGGTGTAGACACAGTAGGGGATGATGTAGTATCATGTTTACTCCCCTCATTTGAGGAATCATCTTGGGCAATATCATTATCTGTTGCAATACTGTCCTTACTTTGTTTGGACAATTATCACATAAATTTAAATGGGGAGACACATTGGCTTTCATACATATAGAACATAGCTTATCTGATGGTACAGACATGTTAAACAGGCTTAAACTTGTCAACAAAGCACAAAAAACGTTTTAAAATAAAACCGTTACTGTCACTTTAAATTTCAAACTGAAAACACTTTATTACTGAATATGTGAAAAAGTATGAAGGAATTGTTCAAAATTCACCAAAATTTCACCACAGTGTCTTAAAGCATTAAAAGTATTGCACACCAAATTTCAGAGCTTTAACCTTTAAATTAACGGAACCGGAGCCGTTTTTACATTTAACCCCTATACAGTCTCAGAATGAGGCTCTGTCTATAACTAGAAAGGCCCCCATCTGAAAAAGGTGTCCAACACAGTGCCTGCCGTTTTTCTAAACGTTCCCCAAGATTATAATACCAATAATTAGTTAGAATCTGCATAATATGCCTAGTAAAGCAATTGTTTTAGCCCAGAAAAATGTCTACCAGTTTTTAAGCCCTTTTTGAAGCCCTTTATTCTTTTATGTTTAACTAAGAAAATGGCTTACTGGTCCCCATGAGGGGAAATGACAGCCTTCCAGCATTACATGGTCTTGTTAGAAATATGGCTAGTCATACCTTAAGCAGAAAAGACTGCTAACTGTTTCCCCCAACTGAAGTTACTTCATCTCAACAGTCCTGTGTGGAAACAGCAATTGATTTCAGTTACTGTCTGCTAAAATCATCTTCCTCTTACAAACAGAAATCTTCATCCTTTTCTGTTTCAGAGTAAATAGTACATACCAGCACTATTTTAAAATAACAAACACTTGATAGAAGAATAAAACTACATTTAAACACCAAAAAACTCTTAACCATCTCCGTGGAGATGTTGCCTGTGCAACGGCAAAGAGAATGACTGGGGTGGGCGGAGCCTAGGAGGGATCATGTGACCAGCTTTGCTGGGACTCTTTGCCATTTCCTGTTGGGGAAGAGAATATCCCACAAGTAAGGATGACGCCGTGGACCGGACACACCAATGTTGGAGAAATCTTCTTCAGACACCAAAAACTTCACCTTCTCCTTGCACCAAAGGCAAAGAGAATGACTGGGGATTGTGGGAAGGGGAGTGATACTTAACATCTTTGCTGTGGTGTTCTTTGCCTCTTCCTGCTGGCCAGGAGTGATATTCCCAACAGTAATTGAGGACACAGTGGACTCATCATAAAGGAAGTTGTTGAACTAGAATACAGAGAGTGCCGACGGTCATATCAAACCTGGGGATTTTTTTTTTTTAAATAATTATCATCTCTCCCTTCTTGCTCTTAACTATCATTCTCGACTTCCTCCTCTCTTCAATCTCTCTTTTTACTCCCTCCCTTCTCTCTCAGGCCATAACATCACGTTACATTCTTTCTTTCCCCTCTCTCATATCTCTTCACTCTTTTTTTTCTCCATTCTTCACTTTCACTTTTACTTTCCAATCTCCCTCTCTGACCTGTTAAAGGGACAGTCAACACCAGAATTTTTGTTGTTTTAAAATATAGATAATCCCTTAATTACCAATTCCCCAGTTTTGCATAGACAACACAGTTATAATTATACACATTTTACCTCTGTAATTACCTTGTATCTAAGCCTCAGCAGACTGCGCCCTTATTTCAGTTCATTTGACAGACTTGCATTTTAGCCAATCAGAGCTGTCTCCATTGTAAATTCACGTGCATGAGCTCAATGTTATCTATATGAAACACGTGAACTAATACCCTCTAGTGGTGAAAAACTATAAAAATGCATTTAGATTAGAGGCGGCCTTCAAGGTCTAAGAAATTAGAATATGAACCTCCTAGGTTTAGCTTTCAACTAAAAATACCAAGAGAACAAAGCAAAATTGGTGATAAAAGTAAATTGGAAAGTTGTTAAAAATGACATGCCCTATTTGAAACATGAAAGTATTTTTTGGACTTGACTGTCCCTTTAACCCTCTCAACAGTCTAAGCACTAATGGGGTCCCTACAGCCCAAGAGGAATAACATATTGTTGCACTTTCATGGCTATATAATATCCCTTTAGATAGTGTTTGTACATTCTGAAAATACAATGTGCTAATTTTGTTACTTACCACATGCCACCAGACTTCAGACTCAACATTCACTAGCTAACTTTTACTTATCACCATTAAATTTCCAATCACCAATGGCGAGTGGAAATTTTGAGCCTTGTATGGGCGTGTTTATATATATATATATATATATATATATATATATATATATATATATATATATATATATATATATATACACATACATACATACATACATACACACACATACATACATACATACACACACATACACACACAAGACAACCTTATGAGTCAGAGAGCAAAAGAAAATGACTGGAATCTTTGCTAAGTACAGAGAGAACTGCCATTCTATAGTGCAAGGACACCTTAAACAATGGCCTGACACCCACTTATGTGCACTCTGTCCCACTATTGGATTTAAAAAGGTATTAGGGGAACTGTAGCTCTTATGTTTATATAAAATAAATGCCGGCAGTCACAGGGGCCAGGTCTAGCAAACTACTGCACTGCATCCCAGATAAGTAATTTGCTCTATGTATATTTGACAATCAAGGGGTTAAATCATTGAAGCAAGTAATTTATACCACAGAAATTTCAACCCCTTGATTTTTCTTGTGTGCCTATGGTAAATCAAGGTGCTAAGTAACTGTGTTTTTTGCAAACAAGTGGTTAAATCACTGACAGACAAAAATAGTTGCATCCCCACACACACCATGGCCCCTAATGTTTTGTCACAGCTCCTTTTTGAACAAATCTGACTACAGGCACCTCAGTGACAATATAACTTTGAAGACTTGTAGAAATAACTTTGGTAATGTGGACAATTCTATATGCCACATGTGCTTGTACCCAGTAATAGCAATATTTTGTATTCCAATCCAGCTACAACAGCACAACGCTGGTTCCAAGTAATCGGACTTAAGGGACCTCTCCTACACTTCTGGTCAGAGCAGTACAATGAGGCTCTATCCTGCTCACACCTACGATTTACTCTGTGCAGTGCATAAGCAAGTGACCAACATACAGTCATAACAATGCATGTTCATTAAGAAAGGTCGCCAATTCCAAAACCCTATAAAACACACATTGTACTATGATTATGAACTCCCAATATAACCCCCCCCCCCCCCCTTTAAATAGAATGAACTGTGTACAGGTAACCAACCGTGTGTGTGTGCAGGCGAGAAGAATAAGGTGTGAGGCAGGAAGCTACAGACATTTCAGAATTTCCATAAATCTCTCACCATGGAAACACTAGACAGGAAGTGACCTATAAACCATGTTGGAAGGCATGTAAATTAACCCCCTCTTGTCATAGCCACAGATGGTCCTTTCCACATGAAATCGGCTCTCTAACCAGGAAGAAAAGCAACCGATGGTTTGCAGTTTTCACCATGCAGTCATATACAGACTGTAATGTGGTTGTATCCAGTGTTCATATAATATAATGTGATGACTGTTAGAGCCACAGCCAAAAAAAACTGTTTCAAACTCGGCTCACTGCTTTCAAAGTAAACCCCACATTACGTCACAGTAATTACTGAATAAGAGCGATACCACCATATTGTTCAAACAGAACGCAGAAGGGTTTACAGACTGCACTTCAGACAAAGGCAAAGCAACAGACAGAAGAGAGAAAACACTGCAAAGTCAGGCAGGCACTGGCCACACAAAGCACGGCAGAGGGAGAGAAGCAGAACAGGCCAGAAACAGATGGAAAAAAGGAGTTAAAGGGGCACTAAACCCACATTTTTTTTCTTTCATGATTCAGATAGAGCATGCAATTTTAAGCAACTTTCTAATATACTCATATTATCAATTTTTCTTCATTCTCTTGCTATCTTTAGTTAAAAAGCAGGAATGTGATGCATAGGAGCCGGCCCATTTTTTGTTGCGAACCTGGGTTATGCTTGATTATTGGTGGGTAAATGTAAGCCTCCAATAAGCAAGTGCTATCCATGGTGCTGAATCTAAAATGGGCTGGCTGCTAAGATTTACATTCCTGCTTTTAAAATAAAGATAGCAAGAGAACAAAGAAAAATTGATAATAAGAGTAAATTGGAAAGTTGCTTAAAATTTCATGCTCTATCTGAATCACAAAAGAAAAAAAAATGGGTTCAGTGTCCCTTTAAGGCTTTAAAAAAAAAAAAGGAGAAAAAAAAAAGGGAAAAAAATGAGAAAAAAAGGAGGAAAAAAAAGGAGAAAAAAAAGGAGAAAAGAAAAGGAGAAAAGATTGGATGTAAATCAGAATGATCAACAAAATCTGAATATTTCCAAAGTTTGACTCATGGAGGTATATAACTTTATGTTTCGCCCATTTTACTAAAATCATTTGAGCAAACAATGAAAGTGAATCAGAGCTGTGAGCATTTAAATCATTGTTTCTCTCAGTATGGATGTCCCCAAATTAGCAGAATATAATAGTTTGTGGATTTCTACACAACAAAGAAGAGAATTAAAATGATGTGCAGTCAGTTCATTCCCACTGAGTTACAAACCTATCTCTTCCATGACCCACAGCTCTTTGATACCAGTAAGGATTTACAATGTCAGTCTTAGGGATGACCTTACACATGCCCTTAAAGGGACATTATACACTAGATTTTTCTTTGCATAAATGTTTTGTAGATGATACATTTATATAGCCCATACAGTTTTTTTTGTTTTTGTTTTTTTAAATGGGGATAGTTTTGCTTATGTTTAAATAAAATGTCTCTGATTTTAAGACTCCTAACAAAGCGCCAAAGTTTTAGGAGAAAACCGACATATACCTACTCCAGCTTGCTTCTGTTTGTGTAAAGGGTCTTTTCATATGCAAAGGAAGGGGGAGCCCCGGCGATGCCTGTCACTATGCAGGCCTGATTGCCGGGGTAGGAGCGGGTGGGAGCCCCCAGATCTCCCTCAAGGTGGGAGAGTGCTAGCGAAGGCTCTGAGCCGTTATTGGCACCAGAGTGGGAAACTCTGTGACGGCTCAGAGCCGTAGTTGGCACTCAAGAGGTTAAAAGGGATAGGAAAGACAAAATTAAACTTGTATGATCCAGATAGACCGTGTAATTTTAAGATACTTTTAAATTCACTTCTATTTTCAAATGTGCTTCGTTCTCTTGGTATCCTCGGTTGAAAATGAATATGCACATATCATACACTAGTGGGAGCTAGCTGCTGATTGATGCCTGCACACAATTGTGTCTTGTGATTGGCTAACTAGATGCGTTCAGCTAGCTGCCAGTAGTGCATTGCTGTTCCTTCAGGAAATGATAAGATAATTAAACAAATTTCATAATAGAAGTAAATTGGAAAGTTGTTTAATAACGTATGTTCTATCACAATCGTGAAACAACATTTTGGCAGTTCCTATCCCTTTAAGCACACATCTAAAACAAATACCTAAAAAAAATGTATATTGACTACATTAACCAAGTACTGCCTCAATTTTTTCCCACTGTTAAAACGCAAAGATATTAAATATGTAAAACAAGAACGGTTTCTAAAATCTCTGCCATGCTTTGCATTACACAGATTTACTGGGCCTTGTTTAGTTATTAAAGGATTTAGCAAAATGAACAATTTATGATGTCCTACACGGTTTCACCTGCGGAGTTGCATTACAAGTGGAAATAAATCCACTTCCCTGGAAAGAAGTGACAGGAAAGATTATCCTTCAGATCATACCAGGACCTGCTCTGCGCTGCCTCAACTTGAACTTTTTGCTGAATGTATGTACACCAGTACAATGCAAAACAAACAGCTGCATACCTCCCAATTACTCAGCAGAGCAGTCAGCAGCTGCTCTCCAAACACTGTAGCCTCAGGCTAGCAACTTGCAGCTTTAACCATGCGCTATAGCAAGTAGCACAGCTCAGCATAAAAATACACAGTGCATGACAGCTACAGAGACTGACACATCCTGGCAATTCTTGGCACAGAAAAAAACTAACATAATGAAGCAATTGGCATAGAAACCATACAGTACATGGCAGCTATTGGCACATATGCCACACTGAACATTGCCACTCTTGGCACATAATGGCATCCCTTTTTTATTTTTTGCTACAACCTACACCAAAAAGCCAGCCCTGGCAAAGGAACCAGAAACCACACTCCCAGCCATGTTACAGAAACTCCATACCATAATGCATGCTTTTTTTACACATAGGAGCTCACAATAATTTCCATATATAAATGGCAGCTCCTGGGAAAGGAAAACACTCAACACATTGCAATTTCTGGCACAGAACACTTCAGTACAAGGCAGTTACTGGCAGAGAACCCACTCACACATGGCAACTTCTGGCACAAAAATACCCATCTGTGATATTCGTAAGGGTGGCATTTGCGGCAGAAACTATATTACACAAAAGATCCACCTAACGAGCAACCAAGAGTCATGTTATCACAATCTGAATAGGCCAGAAACGGCAACATGAATACAGATTGCTGTAAAATAACCAAACGTTGGGGATCAGAGTGTAAAGCTTATGAGTTAATGAGAGCTTGGAAGAGATGAACACTGTTACCCTATGCAGACAGAAGGGTAACAATCTAAGTCAGTTCTATTTAATCCATGTAACCACAATATCTTGTAATGGCACAGTCTTAAAACACATTTCCATTTTTCTTGTGAAAAAAATAGCAATAAAGGCACAGTTGATTTTTATGCAGTCTTGAAATGATTGCATTGTTTGCAGAAATTATTTGTTAACCAAATTCCACCCACCGATTGCATTACTTGGAGGAGCCAATCCAGACTTGTTACTAGTGTAAACAAGCTAGCCACTTAGCAACCTCTCCTTTGCTTTGCAGTTATCTTATTTTCCCTCCTGAAGCCAGTTTGGGAGCGATATGGTGCAGGGTTAGACTTAAATTTTGCCATGTGCTATATAGTTTCAAAATTAAAAAGCTCTTAAAGGGACACTAAACTTAAAATTAAACTTTCATGAGTCAGATAGAGCATGCTATTGAAAAAAAATTACAATTTACTTTATCAAAATATGGACTATCTATTTATAAGCACAAATTCTGAGACATCAGCTTCCACTGAGCATGTGCAAGAGTTCAGTCTATACGTATACTGGTCTGTGATAGAGTGCGCGGAAAATAGAATTAAAGGGGCAGTCTACACCAGAATTGTTATTGTTTTAAAAGATAGATAATCCCTTTTTTTACCCATTCCCTAGTTTTGCATAACCAACAGTTATATTAATATACTTTTAACCTCTGTGATTATCTTGTATCTAAGCCTCTGCAGACTGCCCCTTTATTTCAGTTCTTTGACAGACTTGCAGTTTAGCCAATCAGTGATGGCTCCCAGGTAACTTCACGTGCACGAGCACAGTGTTATCTATATGAAAAACATGAACTAACTCCCTCTAGTGGTGAAAAACCTGTTAAAATGCATTCTTAAGAGGCGGCCTTCAACGTCTAAGAAATTAGTATATGAACCTCCTAGGTTAAGCTTTCAACTAAGAATACCAAGAGAACAAAGAAAAATTGGTGATACAAATAAATTGGAAAATTGTTTAAAATGACATGCTCTATCTGAATCATGAAAGTTTTTTTGGACTAGACTGTCCCTTTAAAAAAGTCCAAAATGTATCTGAAATTTTATGAACTGCTATTGCATTGTCTTTTTATTATGTATTTGTCACTAATGCAATTCTAGTGAATTAAATTATACTTTTATTTGTTTAGCTCCATTTGCTCCTGTAACTAAGGTTTTCAAATTAAAGTATATTGATTAGTATTTTTACTACACATAATTAAACATTTTATATTAAAATATTTTACAATATCTATGTTTAAAGGGACAAGTTAGCCTCAGAGGCAGCAAAGCATTACTGTTAGCTAGCTGCGGATTGGTGGATGCACTTAAATGTCTCTTTCGTCAGTTTACCAGATGTGTTTTGCTAGCTCCCAGTAGTGTATAGCTGCCCTTTTTAAAAAGCATGCCAAGAGAATGAAGCAAATTTGATAACGAAAGTAAAATGGAAAGTTGTTTAATATCACATGCTCTATCTTTATTATTATTATTATCATCATCAGTTATTTGTAGAGCGCCAACAGATTCTGCAGCGCTATAACCAGAGGTAAGATAGGCAAGGTAACATTTATAGGTGGATAAAGGGCCCTGTCAAGAGTTGCACTGTTGTAAATCATCTCTCATGAAGGAGATCTACAAACAGCTGGGCTTGTAGGCTTACATGCTAAGGGGTTCACAGGAGGGGAGGAATGAGGTTACAAAAGGTTAGCGTATATTATAGGCATCCCTAAACAGGAGAGTCTTTAAGGAGCGCTTGAAAGTTTCAAAATTAGGGGGGAGTCTTGTGGAGCGAGGCAGAGTTCCACAAAATAGGGGCCAGTCTGGAGAAGTCTTGTAGATGGGAATGTAAGGAGAAAACAAGAGATGAGTAGAGCAGGAGGTCATGAGCAGAGCGCAGGGGACAGGAGGGAGAGTATCTAGAGACAAGATCTGTGATATAGGGGGGGGAGCAGTGCCATTTAGGGCCTTGAATGTCAGTCAGACTTTTGTGTTTAATTCTGGAGGCTAGAAAAAGCCAAAAGCAGCGATGATCAGTTTGTATCTTAGCTTCTTGGTTACCAGTAATATACAACTGTGATTTGACTACCTGGATCGCTAGAAACAATTGCAGCAAAACCTTAATATTAACCTAGTGATTGCTGGAAAAACACACTCAATGTTTTAGCATTTTGATTGACCATAACAATGCTAGAAATCAAAATGAATGTATCGGCTGTCAAGCTTCTTAAATAAAATGGGAACTTTATTGTGTAATCTTTGGGTCCAAGAGGACAACATTTCAGGACATACCATGACCCTTAGTCAGGTCCTTTGACTTACTGTTAGGAGGTGGCAAATCTGTACTGTTCCCGATAATTGTAAAGTGATGCGTGAACTGATACATTAACTAACAGAAATTAAAAGGGAATCAAGGGCTTACATCACAGCTGCATAACAGAAATACAATGTTGAGTTAATCCTTCGATCACCTAAACTGGGTCCTACCAACAAGCAATGTTCTACCTACCTCAGATGGCGCCACTAAGGAAGGAACGGAAGAAGAGGAAGGAGAACGCTGAGCCTGGCTAGAGCATGAATATATAGCAGCCTGGCAGAAATAACCAGAGCACAGAGGGGAGTGGCATTAGAGAGACCATGTATTAGACACTAGGACACACTTGTTTTTGTTTTCAAGGCATCCCGGAACCTTGCATTGGTTGACCCCTGATTTAAATTATACAATACTTGATCCAAACTTCACACAATAAGGGAACAGATGTGATGCAAAGTGGCAGTAAACTAAAGAACTCTATTTAAATATATTAAATATGTTTTGCATAAAAAGACAAAAGAGTATAAATGTATTCTGAAACAAACATCAAGGGTGTGTTTGTGCACAACTCATCCCTTCGGACACATTGCCCAAAGGTTGATAAGGTCAGCCCCCATTGTATTTATTAATGCACTTATACACTCAAAAAGCATCACCACAAGAACACTCATTATAAAAAAAAAATGGAGCCCATTTTTGGATGCAATGGAGAAAAACATGGTTTAACTTCCCCATTACATTTCATGTCTCCTTAAACGGAGACCCACATTTTTTCTTTCATGATTTAGAAAGAGCATACAATTATAAACATCTTTCTAATTTACTTCTATTATCTATTTTGCTTCATTCTCTTGATATTCTTTGCTGAAAAGCATATCTAGATATGCTTAGTAGCTGCTGATTGGTAGCTGCACATAGATGCCTCCTGTGATTGGTTCACTGGGTGCATTGCTATTTCTTCATTAAAGTATATCTAAAGAATAAAGCAAATTAGGCAATAAAAGTAAATTGGAATGTTTAAAATTATATTCTCTACCTTTAATCATGAAAGAAAATGTTTGGGTATAGTGTCCCTTTAAAGAAAGAGCCATCTCCTAAATCCAGTTAATTGCTACTTTTCCCTCTGTTCTATAGAGGCGCTGACAGCCTAATTGCATAACAAGACAGCAAATAAGGGATACAAATCATAACATCTCCTAATTGTAAAAGATTATAATTAATAATTTGTCAGATTAAAAAACTAAATACCAAATTACCACATTATACAATCATACCACTAATGCTGGAATATAAAATGATCATGCACTATTGCTGCATAATATTAGCAAGCACTACAAATTTGGGAGCATTGTATTGTGGTATTTCTGATGCCCTTCTGGCTTGTATGCTCTTTTTATTCATGTGCATACATTCCATATAAGAAATGCTGTAAACTTGCCACATGTATAGTTTTTAAATATATCATTACCAATCTATGAAGGTTCTCAGATGTATTTGTTAAATTCTAAAGAGGTTTTTAAATGTGAACCTGATATCCTTATTCCTGGTGTCATTATGGAAGCAAAACGTTTTACAACTATGTCTACTCACGTGATGTCAGGGGTTAAGATTCATCTTAGAAAAAGGGAATGGAAAATCAGCCCTACAGGCATGAACCTGACCCTGCTTTACAGCAGCAGCAGCTTCCAGGTGTTTTTGTGTGAAAAAGTGAGAGAGTATCAGGATATCTTTGTGTAGATTCAGAAATTAATCTGGGAGAGTGAGTGTGTATATCGAGGTTGGGCCCAAATACATAAGGAAAAATACCTGTAGCAGTGGGTGCAGAAAGCAAATGAATGCTCACCAGGTAGTTAAAGGGATAGGAAAGTGAAAATTAAACTTGCATGATTCAGATAGAGCAGGTCATTTTAAGACACTTTTAAATTCACTTCTATTTTCAAATGTGCTTTGTTCTCTTAGCATCCCTTGTTAAAAAATAAATATGCACATATCATACTCTAGTGGGAGCTGCTGCTGATTGGTGCCTGCACACATTTGTCTCTTGTGATTGGATAACTAGATGTGTTCAGCTTCCTGTCAGTAGTGCAATGCTGTCCCTTCAGCAATGGATAACAAGAGAATGAAGAAAGTTTGATAATAGAATTAAATTGAAAAGTTGTTTAAAATTGTATGTTCTATCTGAATCATAAAAGAACATTTTGGGGTTTACTATCCCTTTAATAGCAAGCCAGAGGCTAAAGATACAGGTGACAACACATTCATATAACCATAGTCAAATAAATGTCAAACAGGGTAAGTGTAACACGTGGTACTGCAAAACCAGAGAAATCAGATTATATAAAAAATAATTGTCAAATAAGACAACTAGAAAAAGAGGTAATGCCAGGCTGAAGCAAAGTGTTGCAGACTACTCAGCAAGCAAACCAAGGTAACATGCGGATATTGAGACAGCAAGAGGTTACATTTTTGCAGTATGCACTTGTGTTCAGGCAGCAAGTAAGGTTAAAAACAGTTATTGCTAATCAGACTTAAGGATGCAGCCTCATACATATTTATTGAGGCATAGTTGTGATACAAAGGCAGGTCAAGAGCAGTGTTCCCTCTAAGGCCAGTTTGGTAAGCGGCACAGCAGTGAAACAGTTAATATAAAGGTACCACACCTTGCTGTCTGCATTTGTGTAGTGTTTGCCAATTGCTCTAATCAATTGTTTCACTGCTGGGCCGCTCACAAAACTGGCCTTAGAGGGGACACTGGTGAAGAGGTAGAAGGGGTTATGAAAATAAATAAGCATAAAAGCTAAATCACACCCAAAGCACAGACGGACTGACTAAACATAAAGACCTGATTAGTGTGTGAGAGCAAGTTTTAAAGACCCCAGTAAGCAACAAGTGCCAAATTGCAGAATCACTGCATAAGTCAAAGACCAGGCATGGACTCCAGATATTGATAGTGCCAGTAATCTGGAAAACAAAGTGTTTGTGTGAAAAGACAAAGATTCCACATGTTTACATGAACTACACTTGGATTTGGGGGTAATTTTGTAAACATGGGCATGGCAGGACCCAGATGTATTTGTTTATCTATGTGGAAAGAACTTGGCAGAATTACATAAATTAGACTACATTTACATAAATAAGGCATTAATCTGCTAGGTCAGATCAAGGTATAACTGTGTCTGTGTGAAAATGACTTCAATACGGTATTTCTGTGGTAACTGTGCATGAATTTGGGATGCTCCAGGTGTTTTATGTGAAAAATGACTTGGATCTGATAATGAATTTGAGAAATTAGACATGGACTGCATGGGATCATTGAGTTCTGGCATGAAAAACAGTGATCAAGCAGGTGTGTTTGTGTAAAGAATTACTTAATTCTAAATATAGTTTTAAAAACAGGGACAATAAAACTTTCTTATGTGGGGACTGCTCAATGGCCACATTACACTAAATAACACTTATGCCAAAGAGAGTGCATCAAAATAAAATCACTATCCAATCACATTCCTAGAAAGTGAGTTACTATTATTTTATTTTATTTAACTGTATATATTACGCAGATGTATAAACATATGCTTCGTTATTTTATAACAATAAAGTGTAATGAAAAAGAAAAAAAAAAACTTGGAAACCCTGAAGTGGCTATATTTTTAGCAGCTTTGTTCTTAAAAAAATGGATCCAGGTGGATATGGTATGTTTCCTGGGTTGTTATTTTTTAAAAAAAAAAGAGGTTTGTATAAAATAAACAATGATGTAGAAGGATTTAACGGTTTACAGACATTATTTGGCTGCTTTAATGCAACTTATTTCTCTTTTTATATATTATTCTAGACTACATAGGATGCATGGAACATCATTGTTGACACAGTTACAAGTCTTCGTCATTTTTCCCATTACCAAAAGATCCACAATAAATAAGCAGCTACTGCCAGTTTACAGGAATTAGCCGCTTTGACAACAGGCAACAGATTTTCCAACACTTTTATACATTTTCAGGGCTTGCCATGTATAGGAGAAGGAGCAGTAAAGCCTGGTACTGTGGGGTTTACATGAGATTTGCAACTAGACTGTAGCTTATACCATCAATGTCCACAATTTTTTTTTATTTATTTTTTTAACTATTACAACACGCACAATAACTAGTCTAATAAAAAAACTTGATGCCGAAACAAAGGGGTTTTAAATGTGCTTGGCTTCATCTCACAGGTAAATAACACAAGAGAGATAAAGTATGGGGGGTTACAGCACTATTCCCTACTGATAAAACATAGTCTTTATTTATAGATTCAAATCATTAACAGAAGGTGATATCACATCTAATCACCCGGTATGTAGGTGTGTGAGCAAGGTGATTAGATGTTATGTTACCTTCTGTTAATGATTTTAATCTATAAATAAAGGCTATGTTTTATCAGTAGGGAATGCCCCCATACTTTCTCTCTTTTGTGTCATTTAAATTGTTAGTTTTGGAGGATTAGCACCTTATTTCATAGAAATATTTTTATTTGATAAGTTTTTTTTCCCCACTCTTTTGTATTGTAGTGCCGGTTTGCGCTGATCTCTTTATCTCACAGGCTTGCAGTAGAAAACATCACACTAAGACAACCTCTCAAATTGTTCTTCCCCTCCGAAATCCTCTGCCACAGCAATAGGTCTAGTTCACCGAGACCAAACTTCACCACTGACTATGATACTGGACTGTAAATAAGTAAATACCTGCTAAAGAGTTTCAACACAAATACATGATTTAAGATTAAAAGCTTGAGAGGCTCTCTACCTGTTGGGTAATTTGTATTAAAGTGCCCCCATCACAAATAGTGCTCAAGAGCAGGGCACTCCTCTCCTTTTGTTAAAATGGACATGAAACCCAAAATTTTCTTTCAGGGATCTGATAGAACATACCATTTTAAACAACTTTACAATTTACTTCTCTTGTCTAATTTGCTTTGTTCTCTTCATATTCTTTTTGAAAAGCATTTCTAGGTAGGTTTAGAAGCTGGGAGCTAGCTATTGATTGGTGGTTGCACATTTATGCCTCTTGTCAATGGCTTACTGATGTGCTCAGCTAGATCCCAGTAGTGCATTGCTGCTCCTTAAAGGATACCAAGAGAATAAATCAAAATTAATAGAAGTACATTTTTAAATTGTTTACATATGTATGCTCTGATTCATGAAATAAAAGTTTTAAGTTTGTCCAAAGTACAGCAGTGGTTGTAATGTACTCAGCAATTTAACTTACCCTTATTGTACTTTTTGAAAATTTTAATTTGTATTGTAATGTACCCCATGAATGTATTCCACTTTGTATAGCTCTGTTGAACTATTACTACTATTAGTAGTAGTAGTAGTAGTAGTATTAACCCTTTCGTGACCGGAACAACGTTCTGATGTAGACAAATTGAAATCACGCAATCGTGCAAACGATCGCGAGATTTCAATTATGGGATCGGGTCTGGGGGCGTCCCTATGATGATACGAACGCCCTTCAGACCGTGATCAAATCCTGCAAGTGCAGTAGGCTTCAGGACAGCTTTTGGCTATGACATTGTATTCCGTCATAAGGGCTTTAAAGCCCAGCGCCGTTGTGACGGAATACAACGGCATAACGTCGGTAAAAGGTTAATAATAATAATATGGGTAACCATTTTTTTATTTTGACAATTAGTTTATATTATGATTTGTATCCTATTGCTGGTCTGTTATCATAATTATGTAGTCATCTATGTCAAACACAGAGCAGGAATTACTAATATTCAATGGAGGAAATTTCTTTTAAAAGAGATTTGCCGGGCAAGGGGCAAATGTTAACATTCTAAACTTGAGTGTAGCTCGATTTCAAGAGAGTGATAGATAGCTAGATAGATACAGTTGTGCTCATAAGTTTACATACCCAGGCAGAATTTATGGTTTCTTGGCCATTTTTCATAAAATATGAATGATAACATAAAAACTTTTCTCTTTCTTTCCCTCATGGTTAGTGTTTGGCTGAAGCTATTTATTATCAATCAACTGTGTTTACTCTTTTTAAAATCATAATGACAACAGAAACTACCCAAATGACCCTGATCAAAAGTTTACATACCCTGGTGATTTTGGCTTGATAACATGCACACAAGTTGGCACAAAGGGATTTGAATGGCTAAAGGTAACCATCCTCCCCTGTGATCTGTTTGCATGTAATTAGTGTGTGTGTATAAAAGTGCAATGAGTTTCTGGACTCCTGACAGACACTAGCATTTTTCATCCAGTGCTGCACTGACGTTTCTGGGTCATGGGGAAAGAAAAAGAATTGTCAAAGGATCTGTGGGAAAAAGGTAGTTGAACTGTATAAAACAGGAAAGGGATATAAAAAGATATCCAAGGAATTGAGAATGCAAATCAGCAGTATTCAAACTCTAATCAAGAAGTAGAAAATGAGGCGTTCTGTTTGAAAACACACTGCATTCATCTTGCCATCAATTCTGACCAAATTTCCTGTGCCTTTGTAGCTCACACATCCCCAAAACATCAGCGATCCACCTCGGTGTTTCGCATTAGGAATGGTGTACCTTTCATCATAGGCCTTGTTGACTCCTCTCCAAATGTAGCGTTTATGGTTGTGGCCAAAAAACTCAATTTTGGTCTCATCACTCCAAATGACTTTGTGCCAGAAGGTTTGAGGCTCGTCTCTGTGCCGTTTGGCGTATTGTAAGCGGGAAACTTTGTGGCATTTGCGTAGTAATGTCTTTCTTCTGCTGAATCGACCATGCAGCCCATCTTTCTTCAAGTGCCTCCTGTCAGGGTGCCAGGAATCAGACTGATACAAGAAGTGCAAAAATAATCACACCTTTATTAATAACAAAAAATAATAAAAAGTCCACAAGTCAAAGAACAAGCCAGGAGTCAAAGCCAGAGCTGGTAGTCAGACGAGCCAAAGCGAATAGTCAGACAAGCCGAGTCAGGAGCCAAAGCGAGTACTCAGACGAGCCGGAATCAGGAACAAGGAGAACAGCAGAGTCCGGAAAAGCCAGGGATCAGAAACCAGGAGGGACGTCAGACAGCCAGGTAATACACAGGAACTGGAACTCACAAACAGGTCTGAGACAACACAAGGGCAAAGCATACTGAACAAAGGCCCTTTAAATAATAAGTGATGACATCACAATTCTGAGACTGCAACCTGTCTCACACGGGTGATGTACGCCATAAGAGGGCGTGCAGGAAATGAGCAGCATAACACACTCTGCACCAGACTCAGCAAGAGAGGTGAGTAAAATGGCTGCCAGCAGCACATGGCAAACAAAGTAGGGAAAAAACCCTGACACCTCCTTATTGTGCATCTTGAAACAGCCACACCACATGTCCTGTATTTCACCTGAAGTTATTTGTGGGTTTGTCTTTGCATCCCAAACAATTTTCCTGGCAGTTGTGGAAATTTGGTCAGAATTGATGGCAAGATGAATGCAGTGTGTTTTCAAACAGAACACCTAATTTTCTACTTCTTGATTAGAGTTTGAATACTGCTGATTTGCATTCTCAATTCCTTGGATATCTTTTTATATCCCTTTCCTGTTTTATACAGTTCAACTACCTTTTCCCGCAGATCCTTTGACAATTCTTTTGCTTTCCCCATGACTCAGAATCCAGAATTGTCAGTGCTGCACTGGATGAAAGATGCAAGGGTCTGTCAGTAGTCCAGAAATTCATTGACCTTTTATACACACACACTAATTACAAGCAAACAGATCACAGGTGAGGATGTTACCTTTAATAGCCATTCAAATCCCTTTGTGTCAACAGGGTATGTAAACTTTTGATCAGGGTAGTTTCTGTTGTCATTATGATTTAAAAAAAGAGTAAACACAGTTGATTGATAATAAATGGCTTCAGCCAAACACTAACCATGAGTGAAAGAAAAGTTTTTGTGTTGTCATTCATATTCTCTGAAAAATGGCCAAGAAATCATAAATTCTGCCAGGGCATATAAACTTATGAGCACAACTGTAGATAGATACATAGGCAGACAGACATTATTTTTTCTTTAGTATTCAGATTTATTTATCGTTTTGGTGTGTAATTGTTGTACTTATTGAGAATGATCACATCTTTCTTATACACATGCACACACAAAAACGCAACAACCACACGTAAGTGAGATCTATTCTAGCGAATAATTCTGATTGCACAGATGCTGTGTTTTAAAACTAAGAATAGCAAAAGATTCTGAGGAGATGCAGCAGTGAGGTGGAATTGAAGTGTCCTAGCAGTGACATTCTTACCCTGTGACACAAGGGCTCCAGATGTTTCCTTGCAAAGTATTTCAAGTTTGCAAGTGGTCTGTCACATACAATGAGCCAAGTTCACTACACTCTCCCCAAATGCAGAATCCAAACACCAGGGGACACACAGTATGTGATTTATACGGTCACCCCTTCCTGGGGCTGGATATCTTATGTCCCCAACAGAAACTGAGAAAAAGAAAACAAGAGAAAGAAAAAAAGAAAGAAAATAGAGAAACAAAGTTTAAATAAATAATGTGTAGGAAAAGTAATTTAAGCCTTTCAATGTTTGTATTCATAGTTTCTAAATGCTTTAAGTCTGTTATGTGTGTAGATCATAAGTGTCTGGTTTATTTTTTCCCCCTGAATATACTGTCGTAGCCTCTCAATGCAGAACACCCCGGATTCATGGGACATCCTCTCTTTATGTTCCCCAATCCAGGAGCCGGATGAGGTTTTGTGGCGATAAAAGAGAACTGAGATTCTAAGGACTCATTGGCACAGGAAATCTGCTTTCTTTTAAGTAATATCTTACACAGAGAAGCCTTTATGAGGGTCTCTTGGATACATTTCAAATGTAGATATTTGGCCAAACAGCCACGGGCTGGTACAGTTCCCCTCTGTACAGGCTCTGCTATTTCACTCAGACTCAAAGACACATTCCTACTTGTATACAATGTGGGATTCTTTCTCACACTGGCATCCGCAGCTCTCCACACAAATGTGCAAATACAGTAGACACACACAGTGCCATAGAAGAATACAGTAAATATAATAAATCTGATAGAAGAACATGAAAACTCATCCCAAAAAACACTGAAGAAAGACTGAACAACATCTACTCTGGAGCTCTATAAAAATGCCGCAGTTAATTGAGGAGGGCTCAATGGCTTGAGAAAGGATACAGGAGAGGAAAACACTATTCAAGAACACACACAAATCTTGAATTATATTTAAGAGATTAAAACAAAAATCATCTGAGGATGGCGATTTGGTTTCATTCTACCTTAATGGGCACAAAGGTCAATATTAAACTTGTATAAAGCAAACACTGAGACTGTTCAACTAACGAGTTATCAAATTTACTTGGCAAATGTACTGGGAGCTAGCTGGCGATTGGTAATTATTCATATATTACTTCTGTGTTCAGCGATGCTGCTCTGGAGTGGTCTTTAACTATGTGTTTAAACCATTTCCAGTGCTATGTGTTTAACCCTTGGCATAAGCAGCGGGTTGCATGCACATTAAAAGTTTATAAAAATAATAGCAACATGTTAAAGCAATGATAAAATGCTCTTGTGAACTAGAACATATTTTATTGCATGAATATATCTTACTACTGATGCAGTGTTGGCGTTATCGCCATGTACTGTTCATGATTAACAATTTACTGCAGCTCCTAAGCAAACTTTGAAGTATATGTTTAACCCCCTTAGGTATTTACCAATGTCCATTTAAGTAATAATAAAATTATTATTTTATTGCATTAACACGCGTCTAACATATCTTTTCTTCAAACAGGAGCATAATAAAAAATGTTTAACCCTTTCATGACTGGGATCATTTGTCTACATCGGAACAACGTTCCAATGTAAACAAATTGAAATCCTGCGGTCCTGCACGCAATCGCGAGATTTCAATGAGGGGATCAGGTCAGGGGGGCGTCCCTGTGACGCTAGAGCACTCCATCCAGACTGCGATCACATCATGGAAGCCAACGGTTATGACGTTCTATTTCGTCAGAACGGCACTAAAGCCCAGTGTAATTATGACGGAATAGAACGGCATAACGGCGTTAAAAGGTTAAAGGGAATATATTTTATCTATAATGATATTTGTAATCTGCTTTAAAGTCATCTGGGCTCTCTCTGTAAATAATTTGTGTATAATGATTAAAGAGATATTAAACCCAAACATTTTTCCTTCATGATTCATATAGATCATACAATTTTAAATAACTTTCAAATTGACTTATGTTACCTAATTTGCTTAGTTCTCTTGTTAGCCTTTGTTGAAAAGCATACATATGTAGGCTAAGGAGTAGCATTGTTCTACTTGGTACTAGCTGGTGTTCGGTGGCTAAACACAAATCTCTCTGTCACTGGATCACCCGATGTGTTCAGTTACCTCCCAGTATTGCACTGGTCCTCTAGAGTTGACTTTATCTATGTGTTTATCCTGTTTACAGGGATTCTAAAACAGTTATACACAAGCAATACAACATTTGGCATAGCCTTGCGTTGGCTATAATTTTTTCAACTACTTCATGATAAGATGTAGCGCACAATGTAAAAAAAAAAAAAGTCAAAATATTTAACAAACAAACAAAAAAACTGTCAAAATATTGAAAGAAACAAAAATAAAGTCTAAACTATGTGAAGGAGCCATGGCCAGAATTTACATAAAGCGCATGCTCAGATCTAGAGATGGTGCCAGCCTGGGTGAGGAAACACCCAATTATCTGCTACTCTCAATACATTTACACCAAGATCAGTAACCAAGGACAACTGGGTACCACAATCACACTACGTGCTCCAGGTGTAACTGTCATCTAGCTGCTAACAAACCAGTTTCACACAGTTCAGGATAAGTACAAATTAAAATGTATTTAACAATATATACTATTTTATTGCAAAATCTATTAAAATTAATTTAATTTTTTTTTTTTAAATACTTGGTAAATGTCCCCACAAATCCAGTGAAGGAGCCTTTGTTGCTATAAGCATATAAATATAATGAACTTCATCTATAATTATGCTAGAGAATGTTGGTGGAGCTGTTTGCATCTGTCTAAATCACACTGCCTAGTGGGACTGAGGAATGTTATTTTCAATGCAAGGAAACAATTAAAGCATTGTGACTTTTTCTAGATTTATTTGCATAAAGAATGTCCAAAATGCTCTTTGCAGCTATTGCTCCAGAAGATGGAACTGGTGACAGCTACAAGTGACTGCTTTCTTACAAAAAGAAAAAAAAAGTAACAAGGGCTTGGCTTTAAGGCAAAATACTTGTGCATCATAGGACCAGTGGCTTGCTCCACATATTAGGAGCTATGTGCATACAGCCAGCATCTCCTAAAACAGTGTTTCTCAACCCAAGATCTCAGGACCCTTAACAGGCCAGAGTGAAATAATCATCTGAAGGGTGAGAGCAGGTTAGTAACCATGGTTACTGATCAGCTGATTATTTAACCTGTGCTCTATTTAAAGGGACAGTAAATCTACGAACCTACTCTCTGGTCTGGTAGCGAGCTACATTTAGTTTTAATGCGCTTATGCAAATTAAGACTCGCTCAGTAGAGCCAGGAGCGGCGGTCAGTAAAATTGCATTTTGAAATATAAGATCTCTGCAATCTTTTGTTTTATAAACTTGGCGCTAAGCTAATGTTATAATTCTGCACTATGTGCAGAATTATATAACTTTAGTTTGTAAGTTTACTGTCCCTTTAAGAAATAATGCATATCTGGACTGTCAAGGGTCCAGAGGACTGGAGTTGAGAAACACTGTCCTAAAAAACTGTTCACAGCCAACCCCTGCTTAGAGCAGTATTTGTCAACCTTTTTGTATCAAGCATCCCTACAGGCATATATTTTTTGCCATAAGTACCCTTCACTGCAACACATAAATGTTACTAAGAAAAAAAAAATATGAGGTAATCGTGCATACCACAGAATGTGATACATTGGTTACAGATATAATTATCGGTTTCAGGAATTTATTTTAAAACACAGTTTTACTGAATGTAGCAAATCTATAAAATATTACAGCAACACATCCTATATAATAAAAGGCGAAGTGTGTTTGTCCGAAGCTGTCATGCGCAGTAGAGACTGCGCGCGAGGACAAACACACCTGGCCTTCCAACTGACTTGGTGTCTTGTGGTGAGTGGGCGTGACCGGACGATGCTGAGTGGGCGTGGCCGGATGAATGTGACATGGGCGTGGTCGTGGGCGGGCACAGCGTGGGCGGGGCCAGATGCCGAGAGACAGAGAGCTCTAAAGAGGGGGATAGAGAGAGTAGAAGAGGGGGAGAGAGGGGGGAGAGAGAGAGCAAAAGAGAGGGGGGAGAGAGACAGCAAAAGAGGGGGGAGAGAGACAGCAAAAGAGAGGGGAGAGAGAGAGCAAAAGAGAGGGGGGAAAAGAGACAGCAAAAGAGAGGGGGGAAAGAGACAGCAAAAGAGAGGGGGGAAAGAGACAGCAAAAGAGAGGGGGGAAAGAGACAGCAAAAGAGAGGGGGGGAAAGAGACAGCAAAAGAGAGGGGGGAAAGAAACGGCAAAAGAGAGTGGGGAAAGAGACAGCAAAAGAGAGGGGGGAAAGAGACAGCAAAAGAGAGGGGGAGAGAGAGCGCAAAAGAGAGGGGGAAGAGAGAGCGCAAAAGAGAGGGGGAAGAGAGAGCGCAAAAGAGAGGGGGAAGAGAGAGCGCAAAAGAGAGGGGGGAGAGAGAGCGCAAAAGAGAGGGGGGGAGAGAGAGCGCAAAAGAGGGGGGGAGAGAGAGCGCAAAAGAGGGGGGGAGAGAGAGCACAAAAGAGGGGGGGGAGAGAGAGCACAAAAGAGGGGGGAGAGAGAGCGCAAAAAAGAGAGGGGAGAGAGCGCAAAAGAGAGAGGGGGAGAGAGCGCAAAAGAGAGAGGGGGAGAGAGCACAAAAGAGAGAGGGGGAGAGAGCACAAAAGAGGGGTCTCGCAAAAGAGAGGGAGAGAGAGCAAAAGAGAGGGAGAGAGAGCAAAAGAGAGGAGAGAGAGAGCAAACAAGAGGAGAGAGAGAGCAAACGAGAGGAGAGAGAGAGCAAACGAGAGGGGGGAAGAGAGATGGAGACAGCAAAAGAGGGGGAGAGAGAGAGAGCAAATGAGAGGGAGAGAGACAGCAAAAGAGAGGGGGAGAGAGAGAGAGCAAAAGAGGGGGGAGAGAGAGCAAAAAATAGGGGGGGAGAGAGACAGCAAAAGAGAGGGGGAGAGAGACAGCAAAAGAGGGGGAGAGGGAGAGCAAAAGAGAGGGAGACAGCAAAAGAGGGGTAGAGAGAGAGAGCAAAAGAGAGGGGGAGAGAGAGAGAGATAGAGAGCAAAAGAGAGGGGGGAAGAGAGAGAGCAAAAGAGAGGGAGACAGCAAAATAGGGGGAGAGGGAGACAGCAAAAGAGGGGGAGAGAGAGACAGCAAAAGAGGGGGAGAGAGAGAGAGCAAAAGAGAGGGAGAGAGACAGCAAAAGAGAGGGGGAGAGAGAGAGCAAAAGAGGGGGGAGAGAGAGCAAAAGAGGGGGGAGAGAGAGCCAGCAAAAGAGAGGGGGAGAGAGAGAGCAAACGAGAGGGGGGAAGAGAGAGAGCAAAAGAGAGGGAGACAGCAAAAGAGGGGGAGAGAGCAAAAGAGAGGGAGAGAGACAGCAAAAGAGAGGGGGAGAGAGAGAGCAAAAGAGGGGGAGAGAGAGAGCAAAAGAGAGGGGGGGGGGAGAGACAGCAAAAGAAAGGGGGAGAGAGACAGCCAAAGG
This sequence comes from Bombina bombina, assembly GCF_027579735.1. Taxonomy (NCBI): domain Eukaryota; kingdom Metazoa; phylum Chordata; class Amphibia; order Anura; family Bombinatoridae; genus Bombina; species Bombina bombina. The sequence goes on from NC_069499.1 coordinate 589,250,561, forward strand.
AAGGGGGGAGAGAGACACCAAAAGAGAGGGGGAGAGGGAGAGCAAAAGAGAGGGGGGAGAGAGAGAGCAAAAGAGAGGGGGGAGAGAGAGAGAGCGAAAGATAGGGGGGAGAGAGAGAGTAAAAGAGAGGGGGGAGAGAGAGAGTAAAAAAGAGAGGGGGGAGAGAGAGCAAATGAGAGGGTAGAAAGAGAGAGCAAAAGAGGGAGGGGACAGAGAGAGAGCAAGGGGTGGGACAGCTGTACTGTACACAGGCTTTAGGACTAGTAATAAAGGAACTTAAATAGAAAAAAAAACTCACTACACACATATAAGGGCCAATTTATTATTGTGCGGACGGACATGATCCAATATTGCGTATCATGTCCGCCGCACATCGATAAATGCCGACTGCATACGCTCTCGGCATTTTTCATTGCACCAGCAGTTCTTGTGAACTGCTGGTGCAATACCGCCCCCTGCAGATTTGCGGCCAATCGGCTGCTAGCAGGGGGTGTCAATTAATCAGATTGTATTCGGTCGGGTTGATTTCTGTCCGCAGCTTCAGAGCAGGCGGACAAGTTATGGAGCCGCGGTCTTTAGACCGCGGCTTCATAACTTCAGTTTCCTTCTGTTTCCAAACACGGGGCATCAAGCACCATACGGAGCTTGATAAATATGCCCCATAGTGTGTATTATGTCACATTAGAAAAAAAATAAGTAATTTTCATGTTACCACATTTCTGCTACCTGGGGAAATGGGTAATGAACACTAACCCTGGCACACATGAACACTGTGAATGTAATGAACACTATGGGGCCGATTTATTAATGGTCTGTCCGTCATGATCCGCTCAGCATACGCTGTCGGCATACGCTGTCTTGTGAACTGCTTGTGCAATGCCGCCCCCTGCAGATTCGAGGCCAATCGGCCGCTAGCAGGGGGTGTCAATCAGCTAGATCGTATAAGATAGAAGTCATTTGATGATAATCAAGTCATTTGTACATCATTAGACATCATCAGGCTTCTGAAGTCTTCATGTAAGGTGAAAAATTCTGGGTGATGATTTCAGAATGATTAGCAGATTAACTTACTGATTAGGTCACACACATGGACAGCCAGTGAATTATTCTAGAGTCATCTCATTTAAATATTTTGGCCTGTGGGCATACTTCAGGAAGGCTTCTGATTACTAGTCTGGAGTCATTGATTATTTCAGAATGGCTCCAGGAAGATCATCCTTTTTCACTAGGGTAGAAAGCGAGCCTGTGATGTGTTTTTAAAAAAACTGCAGAGGACAGAGATGCAGGTAAGGTAAGTATACCTTATGGAGGTTTAAATGTTTAATTTACTTGTTTACTAGCCTTATGCTGCACATTATTTTCTACATATACTGCCCCTTAAAACAGTTTCATTCAAAACCTTGACCAGTAAATACAGATCTGTATAATCAACAAATACATCATAAAAAGACAATGCAATAGCACTTAGTCGGAACTTCAAATGAGTAGCAGATTTTTTTCTGCCAAATTTCAAAGTTATGTCTATTTCCACTCCTCCTGTATCATGTGACAGCCATCAGCCAATCACATATGCATATACGTATATTCTGTGAATTCTTGCACATGCTCAGAAGGAGCTGGTAACTCAAAAATTGTAAATATAAAAAGACTGTGCACATTTTGTTAAAGGGAGACTGAACCCAATTTTTTTCTTTTGTGATTCAAATAGAGTAAGCAATTTTAAGAAACTTTACTCCTATTATCAAATGTTCTTCATTCTCTTGCTATTTTTATTTGAAAAGTTAACAATGTAAGTTTAGATGCCGGGCCCATTTTTGATTAACAACCTGGGTTGTTATTGCTGATTGGTGGATAAATTCATCCACCAATAAACAAGTGCTGTCCAGGGTCCTGAACTTTCTTTTTCGAATAAAGATAGCAAGAGAACAAAGAAAAATTGATAATAGGAGTAAGTTAGAAAGTTGCTTAAAATTGCATGCTCTATCTGAATCACGGAAAAATTTGGTTTCAGTGTCCCTTTAATGGAAGTAAATTGGAAAGTTGTTTAAAATTGCTGCTCTATCTGAATCATGTAAGTTTAATTTTGACTTGTGACCCTTTAAAAAAAAAAAAAAACGTGAATGCTTTTGTGTAAAACACGTTTCTTTGTGGGACGCACCCAAGAGAGGCCAAAAAGCAAAATCTGTAACCTTTTTGAAAGCTATTTGATTGGCAGCAAATTCATGTTACAGAATTTGCTTTTTGGCCTCTCTAGGAAGCATTTGACAATCACAATTTTACACAAAACCAATAGGTGTTAAATGTCCTTTTAATAATGTCTTCTATTCCCCATACCGGACTATGGAACGTCATTGCATTTGTCTTTGTTTCTCAGGTTATAAAGAATACAATTTCTTTGACTAAGTGAAGCCATGCTATACACATTACCTTTCTACTAGGCAACATACATAAGTAAGCGTATGTTTGATCCCAGGTATGAGTATATAGCAAGCATTCAGGCTGATTTTAAACTCTCTGCTTCTCACATGTAGATCTGGAATGTGACACTTTTGGGGGAGCAAGAGAGCTTGAGGCGTTGTATTATCTCTTCCAAGTGACAGATGTAGCAAGAGCAAAGACACAAACGCAATGCCTTACATAGTAACAGAGACTCCTGCACTGTATCATACAACACACAGACAATCCGGAACTCCTCCCAGCATCTGGACTAAACTCACAGCTTTCCATTCCTAATAAAGACGTCTGGATTTCTCATTTATGCTATAAATCTGAGGAATATCCCAACATCTTGAAAAAAAAAAGCCTCTCAACACAAGGAATACAAATATTCTCACACCACACACACATTGATCATCATCATAAGCAGAAGTAACACGGACATTCCACTTGTGTGTATAGTATAGGTCCCTGCAGAGCGCTTCTGCTTGGTCAGCAACTTTAGCATAGCTTTATTTATATCCCCTGCACAACTACATCATTTCCATCAGACACTTCTGTATTTTCTATAAGACAAAAACGAGAAAAAGGGCACCCCAATGATGGTATTCTAGTACAAACAATGTCCCATATATGGTGAAAAATATTTTCCCTTTGCAGTTAAAGGGACGGTCTACTCCAGAATTTTTATTGTTTAAAAAGAAAGATAATCACTTTATTACATATTCCACAGTTTTGCATAATTAACACAATTACATAAATATACTTTGTACTTCTGTAATTACCTTGTATCTATGCCTCTGCAGACTGCCCCCTTATCTCAGCTCTTTTGACAGACTTGCATTTTAACCAATCAGTGCTGACTCATAAACAACTCAATGGGAGTGAGCATAATGTTATCAATATGACACACATGAACTAGCACGGTTTAACTGTGAAAAACTGTCATAATGTACTGCTATAAGAGGCAACCTTCATCGGCTTAGAAATCAGTTTGAGACTACATAGGTTTAGCTTTCAACAAAGGATACAAAAGGAACAAAGCAAATTTAATGATAAAAGTAAATTGGAAAGTTGTTTAAAATTGCATGGCCTATATGAATCATGAAAGTTTAATTTTGACTTGAATGTCCATTTAAGTAGATGAAAGCATGAAAAAACAAAATTTATGCTTACCTGATAAATTCATTTCTCCTGTAGTGTGGTCAGTCCACGGGTCATCATTACTTCTGGGATATTATCTCCTCCCCTACAGGAAGTGCAAGAGGATTCACCCAGCAGAGCTGCTATATAGCTCCTCCCCCCTACGTCACCTCCAGTCATTCGACCAAAGGACCAACGAGAAAGGAGAAGCCGAAGGGTGTAGTGGTGACTGGAGTATAATCCAAAAATTTTTTAGCCTGCCATAAAAAAACAGGGCGGGCCGTGGACTGACCACACTACAGGAGAAATGAATTTATCAGGTAAGCATAAATTTTGTTTTCTCCTGTTAAGTGTGGTCAGTCCACGGGTCATCATTACTTCTGGGATACCAATACCAAAGTTGCAGCCTTGCAAATCTGTTCAACAGAAGCCTCATTCTTAAAGGCCCAAGTGGAAGCCACAGCTCTAGTAGAATGAGCTGTAATTCTTTCAGGAGGCTGCTGTCCAGCAGTCTCATAGGCTAATCGTATTATGCTACGAAGCTAAAAAGAGAGAGAGGTAGCCGAAGCTTTTTGACCTCTCCTCTGACCAGAATAAACGACAAACAGGGAAGACGTTTGACGAAAATCCTTAGTTGCCTGTAGATAAAATTTCAGGGCACGGACTACATCTAGATTGTGTAGCAGACGTTCCTTCTTCGAGGAAGGATTAGGACACAAAGATGGAACAACAATCTCTTGATTGATATTCCTGTTAGTGACCACCTTAGGTAGGAACCCAGGTTTAGTACGCAGAACTACCTTGTCTGAATGAAAAATCAGATAAGGAGAATCACAATGTAAGGCAGATAACTCAGAAACTCTTCGAGCCAAGGAAATAGCCATTAAAAACAGAACTTTCCAAGATAACAACTTGATATCAATGGAATGAAGGGGTTCAAACGGAACACCCTGTAAAACATTAAGAACTAAGTTCAAACTCCATGGCGGAGCAACAGTTTTAAACACAGGCTTGATCCTAGCTAAGGCCTGACAAAAAGCTTGAACGTCCGGAACTTCTGACAGACGTTTGTGTAAAAGAATGGACAGAGCTGAAATCTGTCCCTTTAAAGAACTAGCAGATAACCCCTTTTCTAAACCTTCTTGTAGAAAAGACAATATCCTTGGAATCCTAACCTTACTCCATGAGTAACTCTTGGATTCGCACCAATATAAGTATTTACGCCATATTTTATGGTAAATCCTTCTGGTAACAGGCTTCCTAGCCTGTATTAAGGTATCAATAACTGGCTCAGAAAAACCACGTTTTGATAAAATCAAGCGTTCAATTTCCAAGCAGTCAGCTTCAGAGAAGTTAGATTTTGATGTTTGAATGGACCCTGGATCAGAAGGTCCTGTTTCAGAGGTAGAGACCAAGGCGGACAGGATGACATGTCCACTAGATCTGCATACCAAGTCCTGCGTGGCCATGCAGGTGCTATTAGAATCACTGATGCTCTCTCCTGTTTGATTCTGGCAATCAATCGAGGAAGCATCGGGAAGGGTGGAAACACATAAGCCATCCCGAAGGTCCAAGGTGCTGTCAAAGCATCTATCAGAACCGCTCCCGGATCCCTGGATCTGGACCCGTAGCGAGGAAGCTTGGCGTTCTGACGAGACGCCATGAGATCTATCTCTGGTTTGCCCCAACGTCGAAGTATCTGGGCAAAGACCTCCGGATGAAGTTCCCACTCCCCCGGATGAAAAGTCTGACGACTTAAGAAATCCGCCTCCCAGTTCTCCACTCCCGGGATGTGGATTGCAGACAGGTGGCAAGAGTGAGACTCTGCCCAGCGAATTATCTTTGATACTTCCATCATTGCTAGGGAGCTTCTTGTCCCTCCCTGATGGTTGATGTAAGCTACAGTCGTGATGTTGTCCGACTGAAACCTGATGAACCCCCGAGTTGTTAACTGGGGCCAAGCCAGAAGGGCATTGAGAACTGCTCTCAATTCCAAAATGTTTATTGGAAGGAGACTCTCCTCCTGATTCCATAGTCCCTGAGCCTTCAGGGAATTCCAGACAGCACCCCAACCTAGAAGGCTGGCGTCTGTTGTTACAATTGTCCAGTCTGGCCTGCTGAATGGCATTCCCCTGGACAGGTGTGGCCGATAAAGCCACCATAGAAGAGAATTTCTGGTCTCTTGATTCAGATTCAGAGTGGGGGACAAATCTGAGTAATCCCCATTCCACTGACTTAGCATGCACAATTGCAGCGGTCTGAGATGTAGGCGTGCGAAAGGTACTATATCCATTGCCGCTACCATTAAGCCGATCACCTCCATGCATTGAGCTACTGACGGGTGTTGAATGGAATGAAGGACCCGGCATGCATTTTGAAGCTTTGTTAACCTGTCTTCTGTCAGGTAAATCTTCATTTCTACAGAATCTATCAGAGTCCCCAAGAAGGGAACTCTTGTGAGTGGAAAGAGAGAACTCTTCTTTTCGTTCACCTTCCATCCATGCGACCTTAGAAATGCCAGTACTAACTCTGTATGAGACTTGGCAGTTTGAAAGCTTGAAGCTTGTATCAGAATGTCGTCTAGGTACGGAGCTACCACAATTCCTCGCGGTCTTAGTACCGCCAGAAGAGTACCCAGAACCTTTGTGAAGATTCTTGGAGCTGTAGCCAATCCGAATGGAAGAGCTACAAACTGGTAATGCCTGTCTAGAAAGGCAAACCTTAGATACCGGTAATGATTTCTGTGAATCGGTATGTGAAGGTAAGCATCCTTTAAATCCACTGTGGTCATGTACTGACCCTCTTGGATCATGGGCAAAATTGTTCGAATCGTTTCCATCTTGAACGATGGAACTCTTAGGAATTTGTTTAGGATCTTTAAATCCAAGATTGGCCTGAAAGTTCCCTCTTTTTTGGGAACTACAAACAGATTTGAGTAAAACCCTTGTCCTTGTTCCGACCGCGGAACTGGATGGATCACTCCCATTAATAAAAGATCTTGTACGCAGCGTAGAAACGCTTCTTTCTTTATTTGGTTTGTTGACAACCTTGACAGATGAAATCTCCCTCTTGGGGGAGAGGATTTGAAGTCCAGAAGGTATCCCTGAGATATGATCTCTAACGCCCAGGGATCCTGAACATCTCTTGCCCAAGCCTGGGCGAAGAGAGAAAGTCTGCCCCCTACTAGATCCGGTCCCGGATCGGGGGCCCTCGATTCATGCTGTCTTAGGGGCAGCAGCAGGTTTCCTGGCCTGCTTGCCCTTGTTCCAGGACTGGTTAGGTTTCCAGCCTTGTCTGTAGCGAGCAACAGCTCCTTCCTGTTTTGGTGCAGAGGAAGTTGATGCTGTTCCTGCTTTAAAATTACGAAAGGAACGAAAATTAGACTGTCTAGCCCTAGGTTTGGCTTTGTCCTGAGGCAGGGCATGGCCTTTACCTCCTGTAATGTCAGCGATAATCTCCTTCAAACCGGGCCCGAATAAGGTCTGCCCTTTGAAAGGTATATTAAGCAATTTAGATTTAGAAGTAATATCAGCTGACCAGGATTTTAGCCACAGCGCTCTGCGTGCCTGAATGGCAAATCCGGAATTCTTAGCCGTAAGTTTAGTTAAATGTACTACGGCATCTGAAATAAATGAGTTAGCTAACTTAAGGGTTCTAAGTTTGAGTGTAATCTCATCTAGTGTAGATGATTCAAGTGTCTCTTCCAGAGACTCAAACCAAAATGCTGCTGCAGCCGTGACAGGCGCAATACATGCAAGAGGTTGTAATATAAAACCTTGTTGAACAAACATTTTCTTAAGGTAACCCTCTAATTTTTTATCCATTGGATCTGAAAAGGCACAGCTATCCTCCACCGGGATAGTGGTACGCTTAGCTAAAGTAGAAACTGCTCCCTCCACCTTAGGGACCGTTTGCCATAAGTCCCGTGTGGTGGCGTCTATTGGAAACATTTTTCTAAATATCGGAGGAGGTGAGAACGGCACACCGGGCCTATCCCACTCCTTAGTAACAATTTCAGTAAGTCTCTTAGGTATAGGAAAAACATCAGTACTCGCCGGTACCGCAAAATATTTATCCAACCTACACATTTTCTCTGGTATTGCAACTGTGTTACAATCATTCAGAGCCGCTAACACCTCCCCTAGTAATACACGGAGGTTTTCCAGCTTAAATTTAAAATTTGAAATATCTGAATCCAGTCTGTTTGGATCAGAACCGTCACCCACAGAATGAAGTTCTCCGTCCTCATGTTCTGCCGCCTGTGACGCAGTGTCTGACATGGCCCTAATATTATCAGCGCACTCTGTTCTCACCCCAGAGTGATCACGCTTGCCTCTAAGTTCTGGTAATTGAGCCAAAACTTCAGTCATAACAGTAGCCATATCCTGTAATGTGATTTGAAATGGCCGCCCAGATGTACTCGGCGCTACAATATCACGCACCTCCCGAGCGGGAGATGCAGGTACTGACACGTGAGGCGAGTTAGTCGGCATAACTCTCCCCTCGTTGTCTGGTGAAATATGTTCAATTTGTACAGATTGACTTTTATTTAAAGTAGCATCAATACAGTTAGTACATACATTTCTATTGGGCTCCACTTTGGCATTAGCACATATAGCACATGTATCTTCCTCTGAATCAGACATGTTTAACACACTAGCAATTAACTAGCAACTTGGAAATGCTTTTTCAAGTAATTTACAATAATATGAAAACGAACTGTGCCTATAAGAAGCACAGAAAAAATTAAGACAGTTGAAAATAATTAAGTTATAGCATCAAATCTTTGTAAGAAATATACAATTTTAGCAAAGGATTGTTCCCATTAGCAAAGGTTAACTAACCCAGACAGCAGAAAAAATACACAAATAAACGTTTTTTATCACAGTCAACTACACTCTTCACAGCTCTGCTGTGATGATTACCTCCCTCAAAAAAGGCTTTGGAGATCCCTGAGTTCTGTAGAGATGAACCGGATCATGCAGGAAGAAAATGAACCTCTGACTGAGTTTTTTGATGCGTAGTAAAAGCGCCAAAAATGGCCCCTCCCCCTCACACATAACAGTGAGAGAGATCAGTGAACTGCTTTAATTTAAACAAAACTATTGCCAAGTGGAAAAAATAGTGCCCAAAACATTTTTTCACCCAGTACCTCAGAGAAATAAACGTTTTTACATGCCAGCAAAAAACGTTTAACATAAATAAATTGAGTGTTATTTAAAACCTATTGCAAGTCCCTGCAAATTAGGTTAAGTCTATGCATACAGTATAAATCCAGTGAAGTACCATTCCCCAGAATACTGAAGTGTAAAATATACATACATGACAGCCTGATACCAGCTACATCTACTGCATTTAAGGCTGAGTTTACATTATAACGGTATGGCAGGATTTTCTCATCAATTCCATGTCAGAAAATAACCAACTGCTACATACCTCTTTGCAGATTAATCTGCCCGCTGTCCCCTGATCTGAAGTTTACCTCTCCTCAGATGGCCGAGAAACAGCAATATGATCTTAACTACTCCGGCTAAAATCATAGAAAAAACTCAGGTAGATTCTTCTTCAAATTCTACCAGAGAATGAATAACACACTCCGGTGCTATTATAAAATAACAAACTTTTGATTGAAGGTAATAAACTAATTAAATCACCACAGTCCTATCACACATCCTATCTATTCGTTGGGTGCAAGAGAATGACTGGGGGTGACGTAGGGGGGAGGAGCTATATAGCAGCTCTGCTGGGTGAATCCTCTTGCACTTCCTGTAGGGGAGGAGATAATATCCCAGAAGTAATGATGACCCGTGGACTGACCACACTTAACCGGAGAAATCATATTTATGCCATATTTAAATTTGAAATAGTGTTATACTGTGCGTTTACTGTAAATATTTGACATTCCAATGTTCTGCACATAGCAGTATATGTTCTATATATTTATAAATAGATATTTACAATATATTTTGTTATTGTTTAAAAAGATAAATAATACCTTTATTACCCATTCCCCAGTTCTGCATTACCAACACTGTTATACAGGGAGTGCAGAATTATAAGGCAAGTTGTATTTTTGAGGATTCATTTTATTATTGAACAACAACCATGTTCTCAATGAACCCAAAAAACTCATTAATATCAAAGCTGAATAGTTTTGGAAGTAGTTTTTAGTTTGTTTTTAGTTATAGCTATTTTAGGGGGATATCTGTGTGTTCAGGTGACTATTACTGTGCATAATTATTAGGCAACTTAACAAAAAACAAATATATACCCATTTCAATTATTTATTTTTACCAGTGAAACCAATATAACATCTCAACATTCACAAATATACATTTCTGACATTCAAAAACAAAACAAAAACAAATCAGTGACCAATATAGCCACCTTTCTTTGCAAGGACACTCAAAAGCCTGCCATCCATGAATTCTGTCAGTGTTTTGATCTGTTCACCATCAACATTGCGTGCAGCAGCAACCACAGCCTCCCAGACACTGTTCAGAGAGGTGTACTGTTTTCCCTCCTTGTAAATCTCACATTTGATGATGGACCACAGGCTCTCAATGGGGTTCAGATCAGGTGAACAAGGAGGCCATGTCATTAGATTTTCTTCTTTTATACCCTTTCTTGCCAGCCACGCTGTGGAGTACTTGGACGCGTGTGATGGAGCATTGTCCTGCATGAAAATCATGTTTTTCTTGAAGGATGCAGACATCTTCCTGTACCACTGCTTGAAGAAGGTGTCTTCCAGAAACTGGCAGTAGGACTGGGAGTTGAGTTTGACTCCATCCTCAACCCGAAAAGGCCCCACAAGCTCATCTTTGATGATACCAGCCCAAACCAGTACTCCACCTCCACCTTGCTGGCATCTGAGTCGGACTGGAGCTCTCTGCCCTTTACCAATCCAGCCACGGGCCCATCCATCTGGCCCATCAAGACTCACTCTCATTTCATCAGTCCATAAAACCGTAGAAAAATCAGTCTTGAGATATTTCTTGGCCCAGTCTTGACGTTTCAGCTTGTGTGTCTTGTTCAGTGGTGGTCGTCTTTCAGCCTTTCTTACCTTGGCCATGTCTCTGAGTATTGCACACCTTGTGCTTTTGGGCACTCCAGTGATGTTGCAGCTCTGAAATATGGCCAAACTGGTGGCAAGTGGCATCTTGGCAGCTGCACGCTTGACTTTTCTCAGTTCATGGGCAGTTATTTTGCGCCTTGGTTTTTCCACACGCTTCTTGCGACCCTGTTGACTATTTTGAATGAAACGCTTGATTGTTCGATGATCACGCTTCAGAAGCTTTGCAATTTTAAGAGTGCTGCATCCCTCTGCAAGATATCTCACTATTTTTGACTTTTCTGAGCCTGTCAAGTCCTTCTTTTGACCCATTTTGCCAAAGGAAAGGAAGTTGCCTAATAATTATGCACACCTGATATAGGGTGTTGATGTCATTAGACCACACCCCTTCTCATTACAGAGATGCACATCACCTAATATGCTTAATTGGTAGTAGGCTTTCGAGCCTATACAGCTTGGAGTAAGACAACATGCATAAAGAGGATGATGTGGTCAAAATACTCATTTGCCTAATAATTCTGCACACAGTGTATTAATAAACAGTTTACCTCTGTGATTACCTTGTACTTAAGCCTCCATAGACTGCCCCCTTATTTCAGTTATTTTGAAAGATTTCTAGCCAATCAGTGCTGACTCACAAATAACACCATGGGAGTGTAAAAGTTGGAAAGTTGTTTAACTGTTAAATTGCATGATCTATCTGAATCATGAAAGTCTAAATTTGACTAGACTGTCCCTTTAAGTATCAATGGCTCACTTGTTTATAATAAAAAATTCCCAGAGCTCTATTGGTGGTCAGGGACACAACTCCACAAGCATCAAAACTGTAATACATTTTAAAATAACAAATGTAATACAATATTTTAATTAAAATTACCTTAAATAACACATTTTTTTATTTGTATTTATTTACTCAGTTCAATCTAAAATGGGACATTATCTATTAAATTTTGTTTGCAGGTTTAAAGAATAAATTTGCTTATTTGCAGGGTTTATAGTTATCTAGAGTAACGAAAAATCAAAAACAGTTTTAATGTAACTTTTTTCAAGCACTATTTTAACATGTCTAAATAGTGCACTTTAATATGAATCATATAATTTAATGGAGGATTCTGTAGCTTTAAGGGTTCAAAATACAATTATGAGAGAAAATATTTTTCAAAATATTTTTAGGCTAAACATATTTTAAGAAGGGAACTTAATAGTCCATGTGACCCTAAAAACACCCCTTAATCCTAATAATAACTAAAATACAATAAAGTACAAACCTGAATAATACAGAAACCAAATTAACCATGTAGACATACTGGCAAATAAAGGAACAACAAAAAATGACCCATATACCATCTAGCAGTACACTTTCTTTCCTGGCCGAGAACCAGATACATCAGTGTAAGGGGCTTTCAATAGTACAAAGAGGAGAAAACGGAATAAAAGTAAAACAAAAAAGGGCATATTTACTGTCTCATAGTGAAAATTGTATTCATTTCTGATGCTACTTTTTTAGAGCCAAGACTGTCTATTTGTAGGGTTCTTAGCCTCCTATATACACAGATATCTATTCCCTGGCTGAAGGGTTGTTGCACCAATATAAACATTATGTGATATCATTATCAGACCCATCTCAGCCTTCTTCTCACTGCCCAGAACCTTCTGGAGGTACCACCTCATACAAGTCCCATCAGGTGGCACACACGCAGGGGTGTCTTTCAGTCCATTGCCCCACCTGTTTCTCAGCTGATTCCACTGATTGTTTTGCTTCCCTCCCACCTATCCTGTGCAGCTGTCTGCAATAACCTCTGACCTCTCCTGCACACAGCCCCCATACACCCACATTGGTCCTTTTCTTACAGCGAGTCTTCTTTCCCAAAATTAGTTACTGTGGTTGACAAATACTGTAACGTTATTGTAATGATTATTCAAATAAACACAAACAAACAGAGACATTTCTCCAAGTAATTAAAATATTCAGCTCACGGTGCACCTGTGAACATCTGCTGCCACAGTAACCTGGTATAGTAGGCCTGGTTTTGAAATAGTTAAAAATAGTGATGTGTTACTTTAAAAAGCATAATGACCATCTGACCAAAGTTCTGGAACTCCTGCACACATACACTATATTTATGTGCAATGCTTTCATCTCACCAGTGTTTTCAGATTAACGGTTGCAATCCAGGTCTACATTGTTGTAGGTAAAAGTAAAATATACCCTTACGCCTCCCCTTATGCTCATTTAATACATTCCTCCCCACATCCCCGTCTTTCCCTTCCCATTACTGTTGTAATTCCTATTACTTTTGGCTATGCATCTTTACTTGCTCACTCCCATAAAACTGGCTTTTGTACATCATCAACTCAGGTTATCTGTCATGGTCAGTCTTGGTTCTGATCCATAGAATGTTTTACAAAACTAAACGGCATATATACCATACAAGAAAGAATGAAAGAAATTTTATAAACAGGTGGTTTAAAAAATTGTTTTAATATGGGAAGTTATGAGAAGCATAGCGCAAGAGTATTTATTGTGAGTTATTGGTCATGATTGGCCATATGCTGCACTGAGGAGGCTGGTTATGAGGTTCTGTTTGGTCTACATATTTTGATTAAATATGGAAGTTTTGTTTGCTTGAGTGATACCAGCCTCACATATGTTGTCTAGTGTAGAGGTTGGGAAGGAATATATCAACAAATGGAGGATGAACTATAGAGGGAAGAGGTCCATGAATGATATTTCCATCCTGTAATTTTCTAGATAAAGTTAAAAAAAACAGGCTGAGCTGTTAGATGTAAAGTATAAAGGTGATGGCCTAGACAGCAGGTCTAATCAGTATATTTAATGTTATTATTATGAAGAGTATAACTGGTACTATATATGGATGGAAGATGATGACATACTTTTTTGATGTATTGAATTGTAGATAGCTGTTTAACATGTAGGAGAAGATGCCTGTGACACAAGATAAGAGGCTTGGGAAGTGCTATCAGGACAGGATGTTTTTAATTGTGTGTCATCAACCTAAGGGTGGTAATGAAAGACAGCTTAGTGGACTACAATTTTGAATGCGTTGGTGAAAAGAAAGATCAGAGCGTGGCCAAGAATACTGGTATTACCATGGTTACTGGCTATATACTTGTTTGCGTGTGAGGTATTAGTCATTGACATCTATATATAGCATTACTGCCAATATAACTGTGCAACTAGGATTGATAAATGTATATAAACCTTAGAAGACAAAGTATTGAGAAAACATGAAGAATCTTTGTTAAATATATCTATGTAGAAATAGCCAAGATTATTTGAAGTAAAATAATTATTTTTCGGAGCCCATAGCATGTATTAGCCCTCACTGTAATATTTGCATAACCCATAAAATAAATGTAACTATAGGATATGTACTTTTAGCCATTTCTAGTTTTACATAAAAAAGATTTTGTGGTCTTGTGAGACATTTTTTTTATGTATTCTTTAAATAAGAATATCCAAACGGTAACATTTGCTCATCAATTAAAGTAACAGACAAAAGTAGCTCTCTCTTTGACCTCTTGTTTATGTACATTTGTGGGTTTTGCAGCTTTCATCAGACAGGTTTTGAGGTCTTTACATTATAAGTCACTAGAACTACAGCGTAAAAGTGCCAAGATCCAGTCTTGGAGGGCCCCAAACATGGTAGGATCTTTGCATGAGTATAAGGGAATCAATCGAGTTCACAATCAAGTTATCTGAAAGGCAGTAAAATCCTTATAGCCAGATCAGTTTGTAGCACTCAAGGAATATAGGTGAATACCTCAGGAGCATCCAGAAAATGGATGAGATGACAACTTGCAAAAGGACAAGGAAACAGAAATAGAGAAAAATAATATGTAATAAAACAGCAGAGTATGGGGAGGACGAAGGGGGCTCTGTAATGAACCAGTAGAGAATGGGGAAGATCTGTTATGAACTAGAAGAGGATGGGGAGACTCAGTAACAAACAAGCAGAGGATGGGGAGACTCAGTAACAAATAAACAAACAAATAAAAAAACAGAGGATGGGGAGACTCAGTAACAAACAAACAAACAAACAGAGGATGGGGAGACTCAGTAACAAACAGAGGATAGGGAGACTCAGTAACAAACAGAGGATGGGGAGACTCAGTAACAAACAAACAAACAAACAGAGGATGGGAGACTCAGTAACAAACAAACAGAGGATGGGGAGACTCAGTAACAAACAAACAAACAAACAAACAGAGGATGGGGAGACTCTGTCATAAACAAACAGAGGATGGGGAGACTCAGTAACAAACAAACAGAGGATGGGGAGACTCAGTCATAAACAAACAGAGGATGGGGAGACTCAGTAACAAACAAACAGAGGATGGGGAGACTCAGTAACAAACAAACAAACAGAGGATGGGGAGACTCAGTAACAAACAAACAAACAGAGGATGGGGAGACTAAGCCATAAACAAACAGAGGATGGGGAGACTCAGCAACAAACAAACAGAGGATGGGGAGACTCAGCAACAAACAAACAGGATGGGGAGACTCAGTAACAAACAGAGGATGGGGAGACTCAGCAACAAACAAACAGAGGATGGGGAGACTCAGTAACAAACAAACAGAGGATGGGGAGACTCAGTCATAAACAAACAGAGGATGGGGATACTCAGTCATAAACAAACAGAGGATGGGGAGACTCAGTCATAAACAAGCAGAGGATGGGGAGACTCAGTAACAAACAAACAGAGGATGGGGAGACTCAGCAACAAACAAACAGAGGATGGGGAGACTCAGTAACAAACAAAGGATGGGGAGACTCAGTAACAAACAAACAGAGGATGGGGAGACTCAGTAACAAACAAACAAACAGAGGATGGGGAGACTCAGTAACAAACAAACAGAGGATGGGGAGACTCAGTAACAAACAAACAAACAGAGGATGGGGAGACTCAGTAACAAACAAACAAACAAACAAACAGAGGATGGGGAGACTAAGCCATAAACAAACAGAGGATGGGGAGACTCAGTAACAAACAAACAAACAGAGGATGGGGAGACTCAGTAACAAACAAACAAACAAACAAACAGAGGATGGGGAGACTAAGCCATAAACAAACAGAGGATGGGGAGACTCAGCAACAAACAAACAGAGGATGGGGAGACTCAGCAACAAACAAACAGGATGGGGAGACTCAGTAACAAACAAACAGAGGATGGGGAGACTCAGCAACAAACAAACAGAGGATGGGGAGACTCAGTAACAAACAAACAGAGGATGGGGAGACTCAGTAACAAACAAACAAACAGAGGATGGGGAGACTCAGTAACAAACAAACAAACAAACAAACAGAGGATGGGGAGACTCAGTAACAAACAAACAAACAAACTGAGGATGGGGAGACTCAGTAACAAACAAACAAACAGAGGATGGGGAGACTCAGTAACAAACAAACAGAGGATGGGGAGACTCAGTAACAAACAAACAAACAAACAGAGGATGGGGAGACTCAGTAACAAACAAACAAACAAACAAACAGAGGATGGGGAGACTAAGCCATAAACAAACAGAGGATGGGGAGACTCAGCAACAAACAAACAGAGGATGGGGAGACTCAGCAACAAACAAACAGAGGATGGGGAGACTCAGTAACAAACAAACAGAGGATGGGGAGACTCAGCAACAAACAAACAGAGGATGGGGAGACTCAGTAACAAACAAACAGAGGATGGGGAGACTCAGTCATAAACAAACAGAGGATGGGGATACTCAGTCATAAACAAACAGAGGATGGGGAGACTCAGTCATAAACAAGCAGAGGATGGGGAGACTCAGTAACAAACAAACAGAGGATGGGGAGACTCAGTAACAAACAAACAGAGGATGGGGAGACTCAGCAACAAACAAACAGAGGATGGGGAGACTCAGTAACAAACAAACAGAGGATGGGGAGACTCAGTCATAAACAAACAGAGGATGGGGATACTCAGTCATAAACAAACAGAGGATGGGGAGACTCAGTCATAAACAAGCAGAGGATGGGGAGACTCAGTAACAAACAAACAGAGGATGGGGAGACTCAGCAACAAACAAACAGAGGATGGGGAGACTCAGCAACAAACAAACAGGATGGGGAGACTCAGTAACAAACAAACAGAGGATGGGGAGACTCAGCAACAAACAAACAGAGGATGGGGAGACTCAGTAACAAACAAACAAACAAACAAACAAGAGGATGGGGAGACTCAGTAACAAACAAACAAACAAACAAACAGAGGATGGGGAGACTAAGCCATAAACAAACAGAGGATGGGGAGACTCAGCAACAAACAAACAGAGGATGGGGAGACTCAGCAACAAACAAACAGGATGGGGAGACTCAGTAACAAACAAACAGAGGATGGGGAGACTCAGCAACAAACAAACAGAGGATGGGGAGACTCAGTAACAAACAAACAGAGGATGGGGAGACTCAGTAACAAACAAACAAAGAGAGGATGGGGAGACTCAGTAACAAACAAACAAACAAACAAACAAACAGAGGATGGGGAGACTAAGCCATAAACAAACAGAGGATGGGGAGACTCAGCAACAAACAAACAGAGGATGGGGAGACTCAGCAACAAACAAACAGGATGGGGAGACTCAGTAACAAACAAACAGAGGATGGGGAGACTCAGCAACAAACAAACAGAGGATGGGGAGACTCAGTAACAAACAAACAGAGGATGGGGAGACTCAGTAACAAACAAACAAACAGAGGATGGGGAGACTCAGTAACAAACAAACAAACAAACAAACAAGAGGATGGGGAGACTCAGCAACAAACAAACAGAGGATGGGGAGACAGAGGACAGAAGACGCAGAGGGTAGATAGGCAGCAGACAAGACCTGAAAAGGTGTAGGAGGCAACATACAGTGCCTGTAAAGGAACAGGCAAGGCTTATAAAAACAGGAATGGTTAGGTCATTTATAAACTACAAATCTCAGACTTACTTGCTGTAACAGCCAAATATATGTCTGACACACACAGGCCCGTAACACTCATGTGCAGCCTTAGCAAATGATTCAGCATTGTGTGTCAAGCAGAACACACAGATAATCCCCCATCTACATTCAGGAATGGCAATGTCCTCAGTGCATTTCAATAGTTTAATAATAAAAAAATAGACATTTACACCCTTGAAGTACTATTTGTAATTGAATCTGACACGAGTAGCTGGAATTCCCTGTAGCAAACAATCAGACCATAATTCTATAGATAACGTGGTTGGCTCGATATAGATATATGTGATGGAATGCAGTGTTCTCACATAGAAAATTTACATCTAGTTAGCAAATCACAAGAGACAAATGAGTGCAGGTACCAATCAGCAACTAGCTCCCACTAGTGTAGGATATATGGGTATTCATTTTCAACAAGGGATACCAAAAGAACAAAGCACATTTGAAAATAGTAGTAGATTTAAAAGGGTCTTAAAATGACATGGTCTTACGATAACATGCTGTATCTGAATCATGCAAGTTTAATTTTGACTTTCCTAATTTCTAAAGAACCAAAATTCACAACATCCCTCTCAGTATGTCAAAAGAAATCCCAACTGGAACTAGAACAGAAGTAATATGTTTCTTAAGAATGCATTCTTACAGGAAAAACAAACCTTTTAATGTTTATATTTGAAAATCTTCCACTAGCTTATTTGATTTTGCAACAATACATTTATACAAATTCAGTTAATAACTAATTATTGAATTAAAAATTAAAGGGACAGTATATTTAAAAATGTATATTGTTTAAAAATAGATAATTCCTTTATTACCCATTCCCCAGTTTTGCATAACCAACACTGTTATTTTAATAAACTTTTTACCAGTATCTAATAAACCAGTGCAGACTGTCCCTTATCTCTGTGCTTTTTAAAATCTTGCATTTTAGCCAATCAGTGCTGGTTCTTGTATAACCATTATCATTCTCTACAGAAGGGAGTACAATGTTATCTATTTGATACACATGAACTAGCACTGTCTAGATGTTGTGCAAGATTTAAACTTAAAGGCAAACTTTGAGGTTTTAAGGTATATTAATATAACAATGTTCATTAGGCAAAGCTGGGGAGTGGGTTGGATCTTTTTAAACAATAAACAAATCAAGTAGACTGTCCCTTTAAAACGCTCTTGAATGGGGTATCTGCATAAGAGATTTGTGCACTGGCCTGTTAGCCTGTAGGTTTTGAATGGCCTGTAATTTCAGCTTTACTGAGATAGGATTTCTAAGTAAAAGGCATCACTACTTTTCCTGCTATAAGCTAGTCTGCTTTTATATCAGACAGATCAGCTTTTAGACAATATCCAGAGGACGTTATGTTGCATTGATCCCCATGATTCAAATACAGAACTGGATGTTATTCCAGTAATTATATACATATGTACAGTTCTGCCTTCTCAAAACTCACTAAAAATGTAACGGTTCCTGCATAGACTCTCCTTGAAAAGGATTGTCTGTCAGTGGCCCTCAGCACACGCCATTAATACTGACACCTCAGGAGCAAGCCCAGGAGCTGCGGGAAATTGAAATGTTTGATTAATCCTAACTATAAATAGCTGGACTGAGGCTCCCAAGCTGCTGTCCCACCATGAACAGCTATATAAAGCACGCACAGTTGAGCAGCCTGAACTAACAATTCCTCTCCTCACAGTTCCTTTTGTGAATCTGCAGCTGGCAGCGTGTCACTCCCAACACTTGTGGATTCCCCAGAATATTTGTGTTCACAGATTTGCCACCAAAACACCCCACCCCAAGCTGCCAAGGGATAAAAAGGGAGATAAGAAAATATGTTCATGATCAAAGGGTTAATGTAATGTAAACTCTCCCCTTTATAAAAACACATCCGGAATGTTAGTGATATTTTAGATGGTGTTTCATTCATCAGTTGTAATGAAGATGCGCTATAAAATTTAATTTTTTAATTTAGATAAGAAATTCAAATACCCCACGCTCCGCCGCCCATAGATAAAGGTCTGAACTGTTCTCCAATCAGTGCTCTCCCCTTAAGGCACATTTGTTGTAGCTAGAGCACTGATTGGAGAACAATTCCAACCGTTACTTCACAGAAAAAATACTTTTGAAGTTTGTTGGCCAGAGTGCGGGGTATTTGAATTTCATATCTATATTAAAAGGAAGCATGCAAAAAAGGTTTAAGCCAGGTCCACAATGCAGTTCTTTGCTGTTTATTCACACTGTTCAGGTACAAACACACAAGGTGTGGAAGAGCAGCTGTGGAAGCCCTGACGCGTTTCACGCATGCTCAGATGCGCTTCATCAGAAATCCACTACTAGGGGATGGACAATACCTGGCTACGCCAGCCATCACATGCATTTGATTACACTGGAGTTTGCATCTGATGCTATACTCAATAAGAGTTAATAGGTTTCTTTTCCTCACATAGGATTGTTTCTCCTGTTTAGCTCATATATTAAAAAGTTATAGGGCACTTTTATTACAACTGATGAATAAAACTCTGTCTAAAATATCACTAACATTCCGGATCTGTTTGTTAAAGTGATGGTAAACTCTCCCCTTTATAAAATCTATTTCAGAATCTGATAGCAAAATTTTTCATTTTATATTTGCTTTCTTCATCTGGATCAACACAAGTAAAATATGAATCAGTTGAGATTTACAAAGGTTACATTTGATTTTATTTCTCCAAACACACATCAAAGTAACTGTCACTGGCGTCAAATTCTTTGACTCATCTGCCTGCAAAAGTCACCTAAGCTCATAAAACAAGAGCCTAGAAATAAATCACACAAAACACCATTTTTATTTATTTATTTACTGTATTTGCCCAACCACTTCTGTTGGTAGGTTGTTGCAAACAAGTACTACTCAAGCAGCAACAATTTATTTCATGTTTTTTTTAAACACTTTGAGATTGTATTAAAATGTGTAATTATTCATTTATTTAGTGTATAATGTCCCTTTAATGAGACACATACTATCTTTGAAAATGATCCTGAGCCTACAAGAATGCAAATGGGGAACAAATGACCTGAGCTTGGTCACAAACACTTCAAATTTGATCAGTATGACAAAAATCACAAACCTAGATCAATCATGGGAGCCAAGGAACAGGGGTGAAATAGAAACAGTTTTTTGTTGTTTTTTGTTTTTGTTTTTTTAAATATATTAAATTGTATAAACATTCCAATGATAACGCAGCATTTAAAGGGACACGAAACCCTGTGGTCAAGCGGTGGGACAGCTCAAAGTTGTGAGCAATAAATTGAGTATTGTACTAATACTTTATAGTGCCTTACTGACTTTTTTTTTTTTTATTTCTTTTGTCGTTTGTATTTTTATGCTCCAAGAGTGTATTGGATAATGAGAAACATGTACAGTAAGATTCTGTAGTGTACTGTTAAAGTGTTAAAGGGACACTGAACCCACATTTTTTCTTTCGTGATTCAGATAGAGCATGCAATTTTAAGAAACTTTCTCATTTACTCCTATTATAAAATGCTCTTCATTCTCTTGGTATCTTTATTTGAAAAGCAGGAATGTAAGTTTAGATGCCGGCCCTTTTTAGGTGAACAACCTGGGTTGTTCTTGCTGATTGGTGGATTAATTTAACCGACCAATAGACAAGTGCTGTCCAGGTCTGAACCAAAAAATAGCTTAGATGCCTTCTTTTTCAAATAAAGCTAGCAAAAGAATGAAGAAAAATTGATAACAGGAGTAAATTAGAAAGTTGCTTAAAATTGCATGCTCTATCAGAATCACGAAAGAAAAAAATTGGGTTCAGTTTCCCTTTAAATAAACAGACTTTCTACTATCTATGTAACCACAGCACAGGTAGCACTAGCTAATTTTATTTTAACTATTTTGTGGTTTGTATTTTTATGCTCCAAGGACATTGAGAAACATGTACAGTAAGATTCTGTAGTGTTAAATTAACGTTTTATTGTAAAATTAAGGTGTTATAGTAATTTTTAACAAAATCACGATTTTTTTTTCACCCATATCGCCCAGCCGTACTACCTAGGTATCTCTTCAACAAAGAATACCATAAGAATGAGGCAAATTTGATAATAGAAGTAAACTTTTATTTGTGCAGAGGGACAGACCTCTGCAAGCAGGCTATTAAATTATTGGGTTAATCAGTGTAAGAACATATTTGTTTATAAAAACTAAATACATGTATAAAATTGGCCTATTTTAACTAAAACAACATGACCTACAATAACTTTTAAACCTAACATTTAAAATAAAAACCTAGGACTCAGTAAACATATTGAGGAGCCACTAAAATATATGAATAGGAACCAGACAAGTGAGTTTGTATACAACTATATGCAGAGTGATTTAAAAACCTAGGTGCTAGAGGTAAAACTCTTAAGAGCTGTGGCTCCTTGCTTGGTTCCTATGGTCTGTAAAGCTCTGATTTAGTGAGCAGTGTAAGAAGGGAATAGGTTTATGGGGGCAAGAAATATATAGATGACGACTTTGAAATCAATGTGAAAAGTTGACCAATAGATAATAATAGACAGGACCTCTGGGGTAAATGGTATGGTCAAGCATCTGACTGCACAATCAGTAATAAATGTCAAAGCCACAGGGATAGTCCATACCTAATGATCTAGTAACATCTAAACAATGGCATTATAAAATGTATTACATGTTTAAAAAATAAAAATATGGCACCTTAAAATGAATGAAAAAAATAAATTAAAGTTTGTTAAAAAATAACCAGGACTAAAAAATATGGCATTATGACATGTCTTAGTTTATTTATGTCTTAATTGATATCCTTGTGCTGAAAAAATATGCTTTGTGTTTAAGTTTTTAGTGTGCCCTTGTTCATCAATACAGGTGCGGGAATAAGCATTATAAACCAGTTAGAAATCTGAAATTGTCAGTATCAGCTACATTATCATTTTTTGTCAGTATCAGCTACAACATTATCATATTATTTACAGCTAACAGGGACACAAATCATAACAATGACACACACACACACATAATATATATATATATGTGTGTGTGTTGTTCATGATAGAGCATTTTTTGTTTGCATTGTCGGTTGCTTTGCAGCCACCTCTCTGCCAAAAAAATAAATAAATTAGGAGCCCATGGACACAGTCACATCTGTTTAAAACAAAGGGATACTTAAAAAACATAATACATGAAATAATAATAAAAATATATATATATATATAACCACACTACCATATTTGAGACACATAAACTATATCTACATTGGCTCATGTGACATCATAAGAAACATGAAAACTGATGCCACCAGAACATCATGATTATACACCTAAAATACACATTGGTCTGCTCTGAATATTTTATGTCTTACACTGTGTAAGCAGGTGCCGCTACTCATGAATGTTCATGCTCTTATGAATATATGTGAGAACAGCTCTAAACGTATTTCTATGTGTTTATGTGTGACAGACTCTGGCATCAATGTTTGCTTGTCCCAAGTGGAAACTGCCGCTGACCCAAGCAACAGCCGTTTCTGCTTTGGATCAGAAGGCTCTGCGGCTCCTGAGCTGTACTATGTGGGGGTTAAACACATTGCAGTATTAGAGCATGTAAGTTTTTCATTTTGAGACACTGTTAGATTGAAGTGCTGAATTCAGTGCTGAATAATAATGTTTGTTTTAAGTCCAGGCAGTGCAGATTCTAATACTATAGGCAAAATGTATCAAAGTTACAATAAGGCAATTCTCATGTTTATCACCAAAAAAAACTCACAAATGATATCACCATATTTATAAAGGATTATGTGCCAATAAAGTTGCAACTTTTCAGACGTGTGAACAAATCGACTCATGTCTTTAAAGGACCAGTCGACACAGTAGATTTGCAAAATCAACAAATGCAAGATAACAAGACAATGCAATAGCACTTAGTCTAAACTTCAAATGAGTAGTAGATGTTTTTCCTGACAATTTTAAAAGTTATGTCTCTTTCCACTCCTCCTGTACCATGTGACAGCCATCAGCCAATCACAAATGCATACACGTACCATGTGACAGCCATCAGCCATTCACAAATGCATACACGCTTATTCTTGCACATGCTCCGTAGACGCTGGTGACTCAAAAAGTTTAAATATAAAAAAACTGTGCACATTTTGTTAATGGAAGTAAATTGGAAAGGTGTTTAACATTGCATGCTCTATCTGAATAATGAAAGTTTCATTTTGATTGATTGTCCCTTTAATATATGCAAATACGTTGTCTGGAAATGCCTATTTCTTGTATTAATCTCTATTGGCATTTTAAATAGTATTCATTCGCATTTCTTACGTATGTATAAAAACATTTTACATTTATTGTTTTTAATCTCACCAATTTGTAGGTTGCAAGGTATTGTTGTTTCTCCAGAGTTACAATGGAACATTTTCTTTTTCTTGCCGTAATGGCAGTATCTGGAGTTAGAAATCGCCCACAAGTAGCAAAAATATATAAGGAGCAATAAAATATTGCAAAGAAAGCAATGTAAAGCAAGCCAACTGATACAAAGATAAAGTTACATAGAAACATGGAATTTGACGGTAGATAAGAAGCAAAAAGACTGATCAAGTCTACCCATATTACATGTTAATTTTTTCTTAGGATAGCCTTATGCATGTCCCAGGCATTCTTGAATTCATTTACAGCAGGGGTGCCCACACTTTTTTGTGTTGGGATCTACTTTTCAAATGACCAGCTGGACGAGATCTACCCACTAAAAATGGGCCGATTCCTAAGCTTACATTCCTGCTCTTTCAAATAAAGATACCAAGAGAATGAAGAAAAATTGATAAAAGAAGTCATTTAGAAAGTTGTATAAAATTGCATGTTCTATATCCAAATCATAAAAAAATTAAAAAAAAATGTGTGTTTCATAGCATCCCTTTAAGGTTGCATGATTTAGCAACACATGGATGTGCAAAAGTATAAAGATACAACAGATTAAAGTGACATTCCAGTCAAAATTTAAATCCACATAGATGAATAACATCTTTGAATAGAAACATATTTGCAATATACATGTATTGGCAAAAATGCTTCTAGTAAAAGTTATCGCTGTTTCAGTGTTAACATTTTTCTCTGCACGTGCATGTGAAGCATAGCTAGATATTCTCACTTCACCAGCATTTTAAATACTGCAGCTGCTCAGATCATCAGTGAGGCCCTTATCATGTCAGAAATTAAAAAATTGAGTCATTACCAGATGGTACAAGTACCCTAGGCTCTCTGAGCAAGTGCTGTGTTTAAAATGCTGGTGCACGGTGCATACTTAAATACACTACTGAAACAGCTATAGCTTTCATTAGAAGCATTTTTGCTAATGCATGTATATTACAAAATTGTTTCTGTTCAATACCGAAATGCACCCATGTGGTTTTCAATTTTGGCTGGAATATCCCTTTAATCCTGATGACAAAAAGTAGCACTGACTTTAATTCGGGTTAACAGGAGCAACTCCTTGTGCCATGCTACAAAACACTGCATTCAAATCGCGCTGCAGTATCCCTAGAAACCATACTCTACTCACGCCCCAGCATTGAGATTGCATAACTTGACCACATCAGCCGCAATCTGCCAGCAGCGCCCTTGCAATCTACCTATTGGGCACCCCTGCTTTACAGTCCTTGTGTTTACCACCTCAATTGCAAGTTTATTCCATGAATACACCATCCTTTCTGTAAAAAAAAAAATGCTTCCTCACATTTCTCCTGAATCTGCTACCCTCTAACTTAAGATTGTGACCCCTTGTTTTGGCATTTGCTTTTTTGTGGAAAATGCTTTCAGCTTCCACTTTATTAAGTCCCTTCATATATTTGAAGGTTTCTATCGTGTCACCTCTCCTCTAAACTAAACATATTTAGGTCATAGAGTCCTCCTTTGTACGTTTTTTTTTTTATTTGTACATAGACAAAGAATGAATATTGACAAACGTATTACAGTTATACACACAGCTAGCCAGGAGAGATAAATATATAGATATTATTTACATATCCAGTTCATAATGTCTCATACGCACACAGGAAAGTTAGACACACAAAAGTAGCACTGGCATATACACATATATTACACATGCACAGAGCAGTCACGCAGCTATTGCTATACACCCATAACTATACAGAGAATAGTTAACCATGCAATAAACTACCACTGACAAATTCACACAAACACACATTTTATACTTTAAAGGGACAGTAAACACTTTAAGATTTTTTGTAGAAAATGTTTAGTTATACATAATGAAACAACTTGCAATATATTTTCATGTAATTTAGTAATTTCATTAGCAATGCACCTGCAGACTTTTCAAGGCTATACCCTGCTACATATCTGTCCCTGATTGGCTTTATCAGAAAACTGCAAAACAATTCACTTTATACTTTATGACAGTGAATAGCGTTGTTCTCTGGAGACTAGAACGCAGATTGGATCCTCCAAATAAGGCAAATGGTGGGTGGAGTTTGGCTACTGAAAAATAATTGCAGTAAAAAAAAGTGTTAATTTGTTTAAAAAGCATTAAGACTTAACTGATATGTTGTTCTATATTTAACACAACAGAAGTGTCTTGTAATTACAAGGTGTTCACTGTCCCTTTAACAGTATATAAGCAGACAGTATAGTTCCCTATACTGGATTGTGCACACAAAGCAAGCACTAGCACATAAACTGGAGGACATGTATATAAAAAATAAGACATTGCACTTCAGTTTAGTAAAGGTTTTGGGCTCATACTTGCAATGGCCTACTGTCTAGATTACAAATGTGCTTTGTTTTGTGTTTATCAGCTTTTTCCAAGGTGTGGTTGCTGGGAAGGTCCAACGGGTTCGTTGTTGGGCTGGACAGAACAGCTGTGAGTGGAGATAAGTGCATATCCAAAGACCACACAGTACATACAGCAAATGAGCTCTGTGCACACTGGACGGCTATATGTGACCCTTATAGGGAGGACAGGTCTGCGTCTTCTTGTCACACTGCACCCCCTTACAACAGATGCATTAAAAAGGACATTTATCTCAATATGTAATTCCCCATAAAAATGTATAAATCTAGTAACAAATGACTAGTGCATCCTGCAGAATTCAGTTTAACTTGGCAGCATTCCGAACAGTGATTTATTGATTGATGTAAAAGCTCACTTATATCTGTCCCTAACTGTCCATAGTAGCGAGACTAGATAAATAGATATGCTCAAGAGATATGAACATGGACTAGAAAACAATATTTGCTAATAAAATGACAGTTTTACATTTTATTTTGCAAGCAGATCTTTTGCATGATACAGATAGAGCATACAGTTGTAAACAATTTTCCAAAAGAATTACTTTATCAAATTTGCTTCATTCTCTTGGTATCCTTTGTTAAAGGAGCAGCAATGAAGAATGCACTATAGGGAGCTAGCTGACCATACTGGGTGAGTCAATGACAAGAATCATCTATGTTCAGTCACCAATCAGCAGCTAGCTGCCAGTAGTGCATTGCTGCTCCTGAGCTTACCTAGACATGCTTTTCAACAAACGATAGCAAAACGAAGTGAATAAGATAATAGAAGTAAATTGGAAAGATGCTTAAAATTGCATCCTCTGTCCAAATAATGAAAGAAAATTTGAGGGTTTCATGTTCCTTTAACTGCTGATATATACACAATAAGGAAAAATAAAATCTAACTTTGATGTCACTTTAAGATCATCAGATTGGGATGGAAAGATCACCTCTCAGGTGCATAAAACAAGTTCATGGAGATATCTAAACACAAATAGTGTCTGTTTCACACCCAGAATATGTACTGTAGAACTCATGCACTGCTCTAATATACCTTCATGATAAATGACAGATGGAAATGCAAGAACAGCAGTGCCAAAACAAGGGGTCATGAATGATCTCAAGCTGAAGGGTAAGATGTTTACTGATATATATATATATATATATATATATATATATATATATATATATATACACACACACACACACACACACACACACACACACACACACACAGCTATAATTCAGAAGGACAAATGGGCAGTTTCCATGGGTCATTTACAGTGGTACTGGGCAGCACCGATGCTACAGTAAGCCAGACTGATTTACCATTTTGTGTCTGGTTTACCTCACAGTGACACCCAGAAAGTCAGACTAATCATCTGACACAAAGAATTTGGGCCAGAAAAATGCACCTGTGGTGCCAGGCCTGATACCCATGGAAACATCTAAAGGGCTCCTTGTAGACTACACAGCATAAGACAGAAAAGCATTTTACAGGCAACATATGTCCTCTCATGACCACTCAGTGGTTTTTCACATTAAACTGTAACTCGGACACGCAGATTTGCTAAACCCGCTGAGACAATGATATCTTTAGTTTCATCTCTGATTGGATCAGGAATACGTTCCCATTAAAATGTCCCACACAGAAAAAAGTGGTAATTAAATCATGCTAACAGCACAGACCAACGTGTAACTAGCAACCAACAATAATGCAATAGATCATGGGTAACCACCATTCATCAAGTGCAATATTCCCAATGAAATAAATCACACCCATTACAATAAGTAGAGTCTACGTATCATTACTGCTAAATATAAAAGTCGTCAGAAGCCAAGCCAGCAGCCCACTATAGAAATAATGTGTTTAAATGTAATAAGATGCTCAAGAAATATAAAAACACACCGCTCGGTATTCACATTTTAGTAGGAAATATGATTCTATCCTCCCCACTCAAGTGCCAATTTATATTAAAAT
This sequence comes from Bombina bombina, assembly GCF_027579735.1. NCBI lineage: Eukaryota > Metazoa > Chordata > Amphibia > Anura > Bombinatoridae > Bombina > Bombina bombina. The sequence continues at coordinate 589,278,961 of NC_069499.1, forward strand.
ATTACAAATATAAGGGAGGATTTAAATAACGATCAATAAATGCTGACAGCATCTGCTATCAGCATTTATCATTGCACAAACAGTTCTGGTGAACTGATTGTGCAATGCCACCCCCTGCAGAGCAGGGGGTGTCAATCAACCCGATTGTATGAGATTGGACAGATTGATGTCCACAGCCTCAGAGGCAGTGGACGAGTTAAAGAGCAGCGGTGCATTGTGGCTGATTGACTGCTTGGTAAATCCGCACCATAGTGTGATAATAAGGTGCACAAAAAAAACACAACATTTTACCATTTCAGTGGGGTCTATTTTAATTTCACAGAACTTTTAAAGCCATTCCAATTCATAATAGAATTTGATTTTTTGCATGATTTTATTTTTTATTTTACTGTAAATACTCATCAGATACATTGCAGTAAGAACCCACAAAACATATGTTGCGCCCGTTTATACAAGATTTTTTGGATGTCATTGACCACTGGAAACCCCATTTTGGCATTTTCCCCCATTACATGTATTAGCATTGTCTTCGTAAACATTTTAAAGGGACAGTGTACACAAAAAAAAATATGGGCTATTTAAATAAAGCTCTAGATGTAGGTAAACTTTTGAATTTACATGCATTACCTATTTTGCAGCTCAATCTTCTAAAAATGGGAAAAACTTGTAGGGTGTTTTTACTGCATATGTGTATGTATGTAATATATTCTTACCCCTGAGCTAGGGATTTTTCCTTCCTCCCTAACAAGCGCTCTTAGAGCCAGGAAGACACTAGCTCGCATTTTAATAAACACAATTGCTCTCTGGTTTAACTTTAAAATGTACCTAAATAAAAAAATTAAAAGGACATTAATACACAACTAAAATACAATTATGTTAATTATAAAATTACACAAAATTATTTTAAAGGGTTAATTGCACATTTGCCATAGAGTCTTAGCTACAGGTCCATTAGCATTGTATTGTAAGCATACCAGAGCATACATATGATTTACACTCGCAAGGTATTTCAAAAGGTTTGTTTAGTTGTTATTTAACCCACCCATAGTTGCACGTTTAAAACCTTTCCCAGATGCCCCTTTTTTGCCTTCTTCTAGAGACAGTTGTCTTACTGTCCATTCTATTAAAACAGAGCAGCAGCAGCACAACAGAACCTGCGCTACCCATAAGCATTAGCTGCAAAGTCGCAAGAGTGTTCTATGCTTTATTTCAGTGGGGCGGGTAGTGCAGCACTTGATTGGCTGTACGGTCTGCAGTGTCACAGTTAAAAAATTTTTTTTTTAAAAAACAACAACTACAAGGATGATAAAATAATAACAAAACTGATGTTTCTAAAGCTCTTGTATAGGATAAACCACATATATGCACTGTTATGCCTACAATGAAACGTTAAAACTATGGTTACTCTCCCTTTAAAAAGGACAGTCTACTTGATTTTTTTTTCTTTAAAAAGATAAACACATTACTGCCCATTCCCTAGCTTTGCATAACCAACATTGTTATATTAATATACTTGAGAACCTCTAAGTTTGTCTGTTTCTAAGCCCTTGCAGGGCACCTCCTATCTCAGTGCTTTTTATTACCTTTTTAAAATGTACACAACAGCTAGACAGTGCTAGTTCATGTGCGCCATATAGATAACATGGTGCTCGCTCCTGTGGAAAATGATAATTGTTAAACAAAAACCAGCACAGATTGGCTAAAATGCAAGATTGTAAAAATAATCTAATCATAGAGGTCAAATGTGTATTAATTTAACAGTGGTGGTTATGCAAAACTGGGCAAATGGGATAATAAAGGTTATCTTTTTAAACAATAACAATTTTCAAGTAGACTGTCCCTTTAAGTGAGAAAAAAAAATGAATTTAGACAGATAGAGTCAGGCATTGCAAATATTGACTCAATTAGACATTATACTTTACTTTTGCTTTGAACACATATAGTTTGTTTCAGTGTAGGACTGCAGAATCCTCTGTGAAACTCCCCACTGTAATAAGTTGGTATATGCTTTTTTGAATGTAAAAAAAAACTATGTCCATTTTATGCATAATTTGGGGGACTTTACTAATTGAAAGCTGTGGTTCTAATGGATTGGAATCCAACAGAAAAATAAGCAGAAAAAAAATAATTGGAATGGGGGCAAAGTCTGCAGTCTGTTGGCGACAGTGACATTCTGGGGACAAGACACTCAAGCAGCAGGTAGCAGAGCTCACCCTCCTACCCGGTGTGCCGTTGCTATGCTTACTGAACTACACGTGTCCTGGCTTTACCTCTGCTTAAAGGGACACTGAACCCAAATTTTTTCTTTTGCGATTCAGATAGAACATGCAATTTTAAGTAACTTTCTAATTTACTCCTATTATCAAATTTTCTTAATTCTCTTGGTATCTTTATTTGAAAAGCAAGAATGAAATTTTAGATGCCGGCCCATTTTTGGTGATTGGTGAATTAATTTAACCGAGCAATAAACAAGTGCTATCCAAAGTTCTGATCCAAAAAAAAATCGCTTAGATGCCTTCTTTTTCAAATAAAGATAGCAAGAGAATGAAGAAAAAATGATAATTGGAGTAAATTAGAAAGTTGCTTAAAATTGCATGCTCTATCTGTATCACAAAATAAAAAATTTGGGTTCAGTGTCCCTTTAAAGCTGCGGTACCAATTTGCAGCATCCAAGGGGTCAGCAGGACAAAGCAAACCACCGCAATTTATTTTTATTTTCCCCTTAGCTGCAACACAAATGGCGCTGCCTAGTCACTCCCCCCATACTAAAGAAATTAGTATTATTAAATATACTGTGTGTGCAAAAGTTCAAAAGGTATATGCACTCTCACCACCGTCCTACACCTCCCAGGGTGCTTTTAAGAAATAGAAGCAAAAAGAGTAAAGTGAAGCACTCACTGGACTTTGGATATCTGTATAAAAAACGAATAAATAATTTTTTACACAGATATCTGAAGTCCAGTGAGTGCTTCACTTTACTCTTTTTGCATGCATGCATATATATATATATATATATATATATATATATATATATATATATATATATATATATATATATATATATATATATATAGTAGGAGTATGCTATATTTATTTAATGAACAGGGCAGACGTTTTTAAAGGGACAGGGAACCCTAAAATTTTCTTTCATGATTTGGATAAAACATACAATTTTAAATAACTTTTCAATGTACTTATATTATCCAACAGCATTGTACTACTGGCAGCTGGCTGAACACATCTAGTTAGCCAATCACAAGAGACAAACGTGTGCAGGCACCAATCAGCTGCTAACTCCCACTAGTGTATGATATGTGCATATTCTTTTTCAACAAGGGATACAAAGAGAATGAAGCACATTTGGAAATAGAAGTTAATTTAAAAGTGTCTTAAAATTGAATGCTCTGAATCATGCAAGTTTAATTTTGACTTTCCTATGCCTTTAAGAGCCAGAGTAGAAGGATAATCTTAGATTCATTATATGTTTAACACTATTATGTAGCCAGAAGTAAAATTTCAGGTTTTACTTGCGTTTTTTCAACAGAAGGCTTTTTAATTATTCCCCTGAATAATCTGAAGTAATTACTTATCTTATATTATTTTCATGCATATCAGTAGTTGTAAATACTAATAAAAAAATAAAAAAATTTTTTGCATCAAAACAAAAAATATAAATACATTTAAAAACAAACTTTTGAAACATTACCGGACATCAGTGCAGGACAGCACTGCATTTAGAATACCTTAATTGAATTTAACTGAATAAATAAACTGGAAAAAATAAATATTTTATTTGCTAAGTGATTTCTTTAGTGAATGGTGAAGAAAATAAGGAAGAGAAGTCCTTCATTATACAAAGTACAGCAGCAAAATACTACACACACAAACATAGATGCAGTATATCATATATAAAACAAAGTAACACAGTAGATGAGGTTGAAATAAAAAGACAGATGTGCAAACCTATACAAATCTTAATATACAGGCTCCAGGTTACGAACAAGATAGGTTCTGTAGGTTTGTTCTTAAGTTGAATTTGTATGTAAGTTGGAAAAGGCATTTTTTTTAGGTGAAACTCTAGCCAAACCTTTTTTTAGTTTTGGATAGCATAGGGAAAAGTTTGTTTCGCTATCTGTGCCCCTGTTCAGAAAATTTCACATCACTTTCTGTCCTTGTGACAATTCGATTTTGAGTATTTTGGGTTATCCTGGAAAGAAGGATTGGAGATAAAGCTCTATTTTCTCCCTTTGTAAGTACGAGTTGTACTTAAGTCGGATGTCTGTAACTCAGGGGCTGCCTGTATTTACAATAAAAGCTCCAGGGGAGATTAAATTAAACCTATTAAAAAGGGGACTCAATTAACACAAGCAATCATATCCCTGAATTTTGTGTTTCTAGGCAGAAATGTACCTAAACCTTTTTTTTTTAAATGTATCTAAGGCATTGCCATTTACTTCCTCCTTAGGTATTGAGTTCAACTGGAGATTAAATCTCACTTGCATGTCTTTTTATTTTATTTCAACACCATAATGCCCCACTTATTTTTTCTGAGTGGTTGCAGAAACACCTATATTGCTTTAGAACGTGCAAGCAGATTAAATCTGGCACAGTATGTAATCTTTTGGATACAGAAAAAAAAGCTGAAACATAGCAAGAGTTTACATAAATAATAGTCTCTGCATATTGTGACTTAGACTGCTGCTTGAAATGCAAATATTGAAGAGGCAAAGCCTATTCATGGTCATTATCAGCTTGGACACTGGGAGGTATATAAAGTACCTGCAGGGTTACATTTACTGGCCTGCAATGGAGGACTAAATAGCATTAAATTGTCATTGCTATGCCTGTCAGTCACACTAATCTAACACTGCACTGTTATTCAGTGCTACAGCCAATATATAACAATAAACTGAAAGCCGTCCTCCAGTTGTTACACACACACACACATATATATATATATATATATATATATATATATATATATATATAAAAACCAGAAAAGGCAAAAGAGGGGGGGAACTTGAGGATTGTACTCCAGTGGGGCATGATGCAATGTAGGACCAGTCCTGAGTGGAAATTATTGTTCTAGGTCACTGGTTTTCAAACCTGTCCTCGGCCTCCCTAACAGGCCACGTATTGAGGATATCTGAACTGGAGAACAGGTGAAATAATCAGCTGATTAGTAAACTGTTATTTTACCTGCTCTCATCCAAGGTAATCCTGAAAACCTGGCCTGTTGGGGTGACTTGAGGACGGTTTTGAAAACCAGTGTTCTAGGTGAAATATTAATAAGCAGGAACAGGCGAGAAGCAGATTATTCTGGGAAAGAAACAGTAGCATAGGGTAAGGTCAGGAGTTGCATTAAGGCAAAGCTGTACCAGGCAGATTGCGCTAATTTAACTTGGTTTTATTCACCTATGAAGTAACAGGTCTGTCTTGGTACAGAACAACATCTGCTATGTGTCAGTAACATGTCCACTAACATATGATAACAACACATTAGTTTATTAACATTAAAACTCAATCAAAATGGCAAAAATCATTGTTTCTAATTTTTTGTGGTTATTGCACATTAGCTCCTAACTTGCTTTGGTGTCTCTTAAACATGCATATATAAATGTGACTGAGATACAATACTTCAGGGAATCAGACAGGAAGAGAGTCTATATTGTTAGATTATATTTTTACAACAGGAGTTGACAAAATTGATTTCAATCTCAGAAGAAATCTTGGACATTGAGGAGCCACCTGCACATTTATGAGCCAGGAAAACATATCAGTACACAGATCTATATGAAATAAAACAATACATAGAAGCCAATACTAAAACTACAGTAGCTGTGATTCACTTGCTCTCCTTTAAAACATATTTTAAAGCCACAGTTTAGGAACCCAAGCCCCCCGGATTTGTCAGTACCTGGCAAAGATGATATCACTGCAAGCGGTAATTAAAGGCATTATCAGATTCTTACCAAAAAAAAAAAAAACTCTTTAGAAAATTAAAGGATTATTTGCTTGGTCAGAATACCTAAGAGCTTTACTGAAGCCTGCAGTGCCATTAAATCCATTAGAACTGTATGTATATCCCCACATTACAATCTGTTCTGAACATCATAAAGCAGAAGAAAGGAAGCAATTGTTATTTATATCAAGTGCCAGTTTTGTACTATATCTATAACCGAGTTGGTCCCTATGAGGCTAAATGCAGATGGAAATATGGTACTGGCTTTCATAGAGATAATAATGCATCTAAAAGAAAACAGTCAGTGGAAACTGTCTCCCTTCCTCAACTTCTGGATTTGTTTTCCATCTCAGGCTATTAACATCAAGCATTTAAGTATTAAATTAGTTACCAACATAATACACTGTACAGGGGGAGAGATGGAAGACCGAAAAGAAGGCCAACAGAAATAAGAATACAAACAACAGTTAAAACCAAATATTATATATATATATATATATATATATATATATATATATATATATATATATATATATATATATATATATATATAAAGCAAAAGAATGCACTCTCAGGACTTTTCCACAAAAAAAAACAATTTAATGGAACGTTTTCGGGGTTCACAACCCCTTCATCAGCATGCAAAACAAACAAAATTCAACTCATTTATAGTGTTACATATCAATTACATCATATCAACCTTAGTGTCTCTCCAAAGGAAAAGTGCGCCAATTTTTCGAGTTTGGAACGCATATTGCGTTCCACAGTGCTATCCGGAACCGGAAGTTGTATTACCTCACTTCCGGTTTACGGATTCAACAAACCAAACATGAAATTAATAATGAAATAGTGTACTCTACAATTTCAAACGTGTTACAGTGACATACTAATTTGTGGGACTTATTGTAGCAAAAATGTACCGCATTATAATAAGTGCCAAGAAAATTTGTGATAAAAATACGTTGACAAATGTTGCTACATCCGGTCGGCATAGAAACGGTAACTATGGTAATCATATACAATTCTGAGTACCAAAAGATGCCAAAATTTACAATAGTATGTCAGCTGAATGAAGCAACAACTTTCATAGTGTCAAAGAAATAGCGTGCACTAAAATTATATACAATCATATTGTATATATAAAGAATGATTAAAAATAATATAGTTAAAAATAAAAAAACTAAAAATTGAACCTTATGGCAGTACCATTAATTGGAATGGCAAGATACAAATGTAATGTTGCAAATATGATTGCTATGGCTTGCAGTGTAGCGCCAGTATATTGCAACAGAGTGGCATTAAACATGTGTATCATGAATATCAAATTAGAGCAATATTCAGAAGGATGAATATATATAGCAGTGTTATAGGACTTTGTTATTGTGTCTTAAGGGCACAATTTTCACTTGAATTAAGCCTTGGCCATTAAAGGGTTATAGCTTGCAATGGCCAAAATGTGAATATTTGTGCCAAATGGGGCGGATTTTATTAACCTTATTTGAGAATTCTAGCCCCAAGTATAGTTGCAAAAAAAACAGGGATATTTGAGAAAAGGTAATAAAGATAAGGATCATGGACATATATGGCTCATACAGATACTATCCATCTCTGGAACTTATCCAGGTGGATGTGACTTTTAAGTGTCCGTTTTTTGGACTGGTGGTGCATGTGAAGAAAATGGGTAATGGCTCTTGGCGGACCAGGCTTCCACAGAGAAGGTGGAGACAGATGTCCCCCCTAAACCATGCCGTTAGGCGCACAACACTTGCCCCTACAACTAGGGGAAAATGAAATGTGTGCCAAAACGGAGCCACCATGTCCACCTGGCATACCCCAAGTATGTAGCACCCCAGTTGTTAATCACATTATGCTCTTAAAGTCCGGCATGGTGTTCAGGCCACCAGGTTGTATTGTGCCTAATCTGAACATCCACTGGGCCTCTAGTCTCAGGAGTTGCTTGTTCCGGTCGCCACCCCGATCCAATGGGGGTATGTGGTCGATTAGAATGTAGCGGATGGAGGATACTGAGTGTCCCTTGTGAGCGCAATGTCGCGCTACTGGCTGTTCGGAATCGCCATTTTTAAGTTATGGATACGAATGATTTCATTCGTAAAATACGGACTGTTGACATCCAGCCAGATGATTTACTCGTCACTCTGGATGTCAACAGTCTGTATACCATTATACCTCATCTTGACGGACTTAAGGCTATACAGGAACACCTCACGGGTAACCCCCTTTATGAGGGTCCCCCAGTAGGATTTCTATTGTCCCTCATTGAATTCTGTCTGTTCAAAAACTATTTTCGGTTCGAAAACAGTTATTATTTGCAAACTGCTGGCACAGCCATGGGTTCCTCCATGGCCCCCTCGTACGCCAATATTTACATGTCACAATTTGAAAACATGTACCTGTGGAATACGCCGAATGTATCTATTATCTGTTATTACAGATATATAGATGACATTTTCTTGGTGTGGCGAGGGGGCCTGGAGGAACTCCACAAATGGTTTGATGTGTTTAATAACACGACTAACAACGTCAAGTTTAAGATGACAGCTAATGCTTCATCCATTCATTTCTTGGACTTGACAGTTTTCAAGGATTCTAACCATTTAGGAACCACATTGTATCATAAACCTACCGACCGCAACTCTATATTAAGGGCAGATAGTTGCCATCCCCCAGCCCTACTAAAGGGCATTGTAAAATCACAATGCATAAGAACAATGCGCAACAATTCGAATCCTGTAACGGGGGTCTCCCAATTGAAAGAAGTGGGTGAGAAGTTCCATAACAGGGGCTACAAGATCCCGATAATCCATGAGGCTATGGAATCTGTTTCAAGACTTACACAGACAGAATTAATTACACCTAAACCCAAGAGGGACGCTAGTGACAAGCTCATCATGTCCACTACTTTTACTCCAGTGACAAAAAATACTGGCCAAATTCTCCGACAACACTGGCCAATTATGGCTTCAGACCCTAAACTCACATTTACTCATAACCTACGACCTATGGTTGGGTTCAAGAGGGGAACTAATCTCAAAGACCTGCTGGTGAAAACGGACCCCAAACAGTGTTATTCAACTGGGATGAAAAGGAATATTAGGGGCTCTTATCGTTGTTTGGGCTGCACAACGTGCAATGGCCTAGTGGGTACTAAAGTTTTCCATCACCCGCATACCAATCGAACATTCTCTATCCGGCACTCTATAACGTGTACCACCACTCACGTTATATATTTATTGTTTTGCCCATGTTCCTGCTTTTACATAGGGAAGACCTCTGGCACACTTCGTGAGCGTATGGCCAATCATCGCCACGCCATAAGGACAGCACTTAAAAATGGCGATTCCGAACAGCCAGTAGCGCGACATTGCGCTCACAAGGGACACTCAGTATCCTCCATCCGCTACATTCTAATCGACCACATACCCCCATTGGATCGGGGTGGCGACCGGAACAAGCAACTCCTGAGACGAGAGGCCCAGTGGATGTTCAGATTAGGCACAATACAACCTGGTGGCCTGAACACCATGCCGGACTTTAAGAGCATAATGTGATTAACAACTGGGGTGCTACATACTTGGGGTATGCCAGGTGGACATGGTGGCTCCGTTTTGGCACACATTTCATTTTCCCCTAGTTGTAGGGGCAAGTGTTGTGCGCCTAACGGCATGGTTTAGGGGGGACATCTGTCTCCACCTTCTCTGTGGAAGCCTGGTCCGCCAAGAGCCATTACCCATTTTCTTCACATGCACCACCAGTCCAAAAAACGGACACTTAAAAGTCACATCCACCTGGATAAGTTCCAGAGATGGATAGTATCTGTATGAGCCATATATGTCCATGATCCTTATCTTTATTACCTTTTCTCAAATATCCCTGTTTTTTTTGCAACTATACTTGGGGCTAGAATTCTCAAATAAGGTTAATAAAATCCGCCCCATTTGGCACAAATATTCACATTTTGGCCATTGCAAGCTATAACCCTTTAATGGCCAAGGCTTAATTCAAGTGAAAATTGTGCCCTTAAGACACAATAACAAAGTCCTATAACACTGCTATATATATTCATCCTTCTGAATATTGCTCTAATTTGATATTCATGATACACATGTTTAATGCCACTCTGTTGCAATATACTGGCGCTACACTGCAAGCCATAGCAATCATATTTGCAACATTACATTTGTATCTTGCCATTCCAATTAATGGTACTGCCATAAGGTTCAATTTTTAGTTTTTTTATTTTTAACTATATTATTTTTAATCATTCTTTATATATACAATATGATTGTATATAATTTTAGTGCACGCTATTTCTTTGACACTATGAAAGTTGTTGCTTCATTCAGCTGACATACTATTGTAAATTTTGGCATCTTTTGGTACTCAGAATTGTATATGATTACCATAGTTACCGTTTCTATGCCGACCGGATGTAGCAACATTTGTCAACGTATTTTTATCACAAATTTTCTTGGCACTTATTATAATGCGGTACATTTTTGCTACAATAAGTCCCACAAATTAGTATGTCACTGTAACACGTTTGAAATTGTAGAGTACACTATTTCATTATTAATTTCATGTTTGGTTTGTTGAATCCGTAAACCGGAAGTGAGGTAATACAACTTCCGGTTCCGGATAGCACTGTGGAACGCAATATGCGTTCCAAACTCGAAAAATTGGCGCACTTTTCCTTTGGAGAGACACTAAGGTTGATATGATGTAATTGATATGTAACACTATAAATGAGTTGAATTTTGTTTGTTTTGCATGCTGATGAAGGGGTTGTGAACCCCGAAAACGTTCCATTAAATTGTTTTTTTTGTGGAAAAGTCCTGAGAGTGCATTCTTTTGCTTTCTATTTCATGGTATATCATTGCACCCAGGCGAGTTGGCTACCGGTGGGCTGAACTGGAAATTGCTTACTATATATATATATATATATATATATATATATATATATATATATATATATATATATATATATATATATATATATATATATATATATATATATATATATATATATATATATATATATATATATATAAAAAATAATGAGGAGTGCACTCGCCAGGACTTTTCGGAATTTTAATTCCAATATGGAATTAAAATTCTGAAACGTCCTGGCGAGTGCACTCCTCATTATTTTCTTCATCTAGCCCTGCACCCAATACACAATATTCTTATAAATAACCATTCACATATGACTAGCCGTAAGAACAATTGCATAATTATATAATAGACCAGACAATGTACGGAAAACCAGCAAGGCCCAGCAAGTATGAAATTTACTTTGCTGACCAATAAAGTTCAAGCGATGTGATTTAAGTGACTCTTACAGTCCTGGGGGAACCTCATAATAACCTGAAGCAAGATAACAAGTACAGCAGGACTGTGAGTGTCGTTTAAAATGACAATTTAAGAATATTCACACATGTAATATGAACTTAGGTCACTTTAGTTAGCTTTGTGTTCAGTTTTCTCTGCTTACATAGTTTTGTTGTTTAGAGCCTTTGAATGGTTTGTTATTTTAAGTTTATCAAACCAGACCTTACTTTATACTTTGTGCAGTAAACATTCCCTTTAATTAAAAATCCACTTGAAAGATAGAACAATACATTTTCTGTTTGCGTTTACCATAAATCGGCAGTTTTCTGTACAAGATTTGATAAGTACTAGCCCTGAAAGAAGCTAACCTGGCAAGACAGGCAGACTTCCATGAATGAGGTTCAGTGCATTAGTGAACTAGGGTTTATTTTATTATTATCAGGTATTTGTAGAGCGCCAACAGATTCCACAGCGCTATCACTAAAATGCAGCAAACAAAATATCACTAGCAACAAAACAGCAATGCCATAAATTTGCCTAGCTCAATATGGTGTAATTATAATGGCTAATAAATTGTAATTTTAGGGGTCAGAAATAGAAGTGTGGCATCATCTTGTTAGTCTCTTGACTGCCAAAAACGGATATGTTGCTCTGTTTCGCAGGAAAGCAAGAGGTTAACCCCAGGCTTGAAAAATCCTGGGCGGCGCTCCTGTATAGTTTTACAGGTATCTCCTCAACTATTGCCTGATTCAATAGATAAACACAAATTTGTCAACCTGTGTGTTCACCCTAAAAAAATCTTAGCTTAGGGCAGCATTTGTAATGCAGAGACTAGAAAAAATATATCCAGATATAAAATTATACAAGGCAAAGAAATAAGGGTTAGCGTTACTATTATATTATGGACTAGCTCATCTTGCAATACTCAGTACCACTCTCTCTTATATCACGCTCTCCAGCTCATTTATTGCTGTTTTCTGTCTAAGTTTCAAACTTACTGAGCTATGACAATGGTACATTCCCTATTAAATGTATTGCCCAGCCATTAAAGAAATAAAAGTAAAGGCAAAATTAAAACTTAAAGGGACACTGAACCCAAATTTTTTCTTTTGTGATTCAGATAGAGCATGCAATTTTAAGCAACTTTCTAATTTACTCCTATAATCAAGTTTTCTTCGTTCTGTTGCTATCTTTATTTGAAAAAGAAGGCATCTAAGCTTTTTTTGGTTAAGTACTCTGGACAGCACTTTTTTATTGGTGGATGAATTTATCCACCAATCAGCAAGGACAACCCAGGTTGTTCACCAAAAATGTGCCGGCATCTAAACTTACATTCTTGCATTTCAAATAAAGATACCAAGAGAATGAAGACAATTTGATAATAGGAGTAAATTAGAAAGTTGCTTAAAATGTCATGCTCTATCGGAATCACAAAAGAAAAAAAATTGGGTTCAGTTTCCCTTTAAATGGATAGAACAAGAAATTTTAAACAACTTTCAAATTGAATTATGTTATCAATCTTGCATAATTGTATTGGTATCCTTTCTTTAAGAGTAATCCTAGGTGAGTTCAGGAGCGTGCACATTCCTTTAGCCATCTGGCACCAGTGCTTGTAACAAACTTTATAGCAATTTTATTCATAGATGCAAACACTGCTGCCATAGAGTGCTAAAGAATGTGCACACTACTAATCTGCTATGAGCCTACCTATATTTACTCTTCAACAAAGGATACCAAGAAAACAAAGCTGATTTGATCATCATAGTAGTAAATTGGAAAGTTGTTTAATAGTGCATGCTCTGAATCACAAAACATTTATTTTTTACTTTATCTTTAATACACTCTCTTTATATGAGACCTATCAAGCCTTGTCCATGGCATTGTTTCTATAAAAGATTAGACCTGTTCAGCCACAAACATTGTGCTCTCTGTATTAGACTTGCTCATCTCTGCTCATGCTGACTACATTTTTATGTATCAACTTACCAGGCTATGCGTATTGAGCTCCCTCTTAACCCTATCCTGCCAGGGTTAAAGTGTCTACATCGGAACAGTTGTTCCGATGTAGACAAATTAAAATATCGCGTGATCGTGCACACGATCGCGAGATTTCAATTATTGGATCGGGTCTGGGGAGCGTCCCTATAACCCTAGGAACGCCCTCCAGACCGCGATCAAATCCAGGAAGCGCAGAAGGCTTCAGGACAGCCGTTGGCTATGACGTTCTATTCCGTCATAACGGCTCTAAAGCCCAGTGTAATTATGATGGAATAGAACGGCATAACGGCGTTAAAAGGTTAAAGTGCTCGGCACTGGACCTTGCTCTCTGTATTAGATTTTCTTACGTTTACTCTGTCTTGCTATATTCCGGCCTGTTTAGCTCTGCTAATGATGCTCTCTTATAGTAGATTTGTTTAGTCCCGCCGATCTTGCTCTCTATATGACTGGACAAATCCTTGTTTATGGTGAGATAGAGATATATATATCACCATAAACAAGGATTTGTTTTTATATACATAGACAATCCATATATATATATATATATATATCCTTCTTTTAAAACTGTATCCTGTATCTATTTGTCTAGACCTGTCTGGTTATTTTACCTTATTAGAACTTCTCAACTCCGTTCATGAATCTGTCTTTTTCTTTCCATTACATTGCTCAGCACAAATTATGGTGCGCACACACTCTCTCTCTATTAGATTTTCTGGCCTCATACTTATGACTCCTCTATCATAAAAGAGATCACAGCATTAGAATATTGCTAAGTTCAACTCAAGTAGCTCTCTCCTGCCTAAGTTACATTTATTCAGCCACTCTTATGATGCTCTGAATATATAAGACAGGTCAACATAATTAAAGTATTCATAGTAAGAACCAGGATGTCAAGCAATGAATGGGCCCAAACCTGCACCAACTTATCCCCAAAACAAGACTTAAAGGGCCATGATACCCAAATGTTGAAACACTTGAAAGTGATGCAGCATAGCTGTAAAAAGTCGACTAGAAAATATCACCTAAACATCTCTATGTAAAAAAGAAAGATATTTTACCTCAAAAGCTCCTCAGTAGCCACATCCCATTGTAAAGGACTTCTAAGCAGCAAATCAGTATGTCTGTCCCGGCACAGCTGAAGGATTGAGCTTTGTGCACTCATGTTATTTCCCTATTCAGTTTAAGGAAGTTTACTATGAAATCTCATGAGAGTTAAGTCAAATCTCATGAGATCACAGTAAAAGAGTTCATGACCTCAGCACTGCTGATGCTGATTGGCTGCAGTTCATTTCTTCATTTTTTATTACCTGCTGAAGTATAACTTTTTACACAGAACTTACTCTGCTGGAAGTTGTGAGGTAAAATATCTTTCTTTTTTACATAGAGATGCTCAGGTGATATTTTCCTGTCAGCCTTTTACAGTTATACTGCATCAGTTTAAAGTAATTTAGCATATGAGTATTATGTCCCTTTAAATGGACAGTCTACAATAGACTTTTTATTGTTTTAAAAGATACATAATCCCTATATTACCCATTCCCCAGTTTTGCATAACAAACAGTTATATTAATACAATTTGTACCTCTGTGATTACCTTGTATCTAAGAACCTTCTGACAGCCCCCTGATCACACGACTGTGACTATTTATTATTTATTGACTTGCATTTAGCATTATGTTGTGCTAAATCTTAAATAACTTTCTGTGCCTGAACACAGTATCTATATAGCCCACGTGAACTATCAAGTCTTTTGTTGTAAAAAACAATTTAAAAAGCATGTGATAAGAGACAGCCCTCAATGGCTTAGAAATTAGCATATGAGCCTAACTAGGTTTAGTTTCAACTAAGAATGCCAAGAGAAAAAAGCAAATTTGATGATCAAAGAAAATTGGAAAGTTGATTAAAATTACATGTCCTATCTGAATAATGAAAGTTTAATTTTGACCAGACTGTCCCTTTAAAGTACAGGTTAGGTTTCAGAACAATGTATGAGGTACAAGTCTTAATGGTTTAGAAACACCACTTTCATTAGCAGTTATTATACATGGGGCCTCAACAACTGAGCATGTATTGTAGGTCTGATATTATATTATCTATCAGCTTGCTTCTGAAACTTCCCCAAACTCAACTTAAGTGAAATGTAAGTATAAAGCTTTACATATCTACTTGGATACACTACAGAAAATATTTTGAGGCAAATTAGTTATTACACAAATTATCTTTAGTAATGTTTTTTAATGATAGTGCTTCTGATACATGAAAGTGTCTGTACAAAAAAACAACAACAAACATGTAAATACACCATGAGCTCCAGTCTTACAAACCTGGATGATGGTATACAGTCAGATTGTATGAATCAGTTTTATCATGTGCTCCTGAACCATAGGCTACCCGCAGCACATGCACTGTATACTTATGCATCTTTAGCTTGGTATTCAGCAACACTGCAGCATTTATTCAACCTCTGGAAAGCAGACACACATTGCATGCAAAGCGAGGTATTCTGTAATGTATGCAGCAGCACAAACTGTGATAATATAAATTTACAGCAAATATTTACAGGGATCTGCATTCCAAGACTTGCACCAAGCAATGCTGAGTCCTTGCAATACAGACACTCTACTTTCTAAGGAATTGTTCTCAACAATGGGCTGATGAGAACATCCTGAAATATAATAAGACTGCTGAGTGCTGCAGTCTCCTCAGACAGAGAGTGGGTTAGTCACACTGATTCAGGTAACAGAAAGAACTCAGCAATTCAATATTCCCCTGTGAAGGTGGTCCTGTTTCCTGCTGCAATAAAGGCGGTCGCAGGGCCTTGATAGACTATTGTATAGGTTTGTCTTTGTGTTACTGAGTTTACAACACCCTTGTAGCATAAACACGTGGGATATGAGAGTGCTCTATAAATTAATCACAACACCTACATAGCTAACACAGACCTTCTATCCTTTAAACAAAATGTGGCAAACCTGTACCAACAAAAATATGCCAGGTAAATGTCAAATGTACAGAGTTTATGGATCACATCCTGAGTATGGGCTATGGTTGTCTAGGACTGTAGGAAAGAAAGCTCTGATGTTGCCAGAAATAATAGCATTGGGCAGCTTTAACCAGAAACGACTGAAGGATGGTTCTGTTATCAGCAATGAATGAAAGAAGCTCTCCTGAAGTATATTAGCAGTCAGATAAACTACTTCCTGTAATTAAAATACTATCAGACGTGTATAATTTTAAACCAACAAATTATAAACAGATCATCCCACAATACCTTCATCCCACTCAGATATGTAACCCTCAGGCATCTTACCTTCTATGGCTATGACGTGCTCTCGGATCTGGTTCTGTAGGCCAGGTTCATCCAACCTTTCCAGCAGCTCATATATGGAGTAGATGTTGGGGTGCACAGACTCAAACCGCTGGATCTCGGCTCGAATGGCTGCAGAGTTAGCCAGCTGTTGCTGGTAGTTCATTTTTCCAGTTTAGTAAGGGGGGCTCACATGTCAGGCCTCGGGATTTAATGTACTAAATGTAGGACTACTCTGTGCATGAATATTAGAAAGCCAAGGTATGCTCTAGGATGGGAGCTAATCAATAATAACAGAGATTACATTTGTAATTTACTAAATAATGGAGATACAGGAAAGAGAAATCATGGCAAGGTATAAGAAACATAAAAGGTGATTAGGCCTTATCTGAAAACCAGGAGCTCTAGAGGAGCCAATATTTAATTGCATAAGGGAACCATAATAGCTACAAGGGGAGTGGAGGCCTGGAGGTACAGTTGCTAGAATTGTCACATCTATGATACACAATAGGAGAGCAAGGTATCAGAGGGCTGACAAGAACGTGTAGCTTCAAAAATCTCCAGAGGCAAATTTATGTAAGGGTAGGGGGTTGTTTGGAAAGAGATATAATAGAAATCTAATGGGTAGATCTAGATGGGTAATGTTATCCTTCCAGTGGGATATATAATGAATGATTTTATAGACAAGACCTGATTTATCTGAATAATAATTGGATAGACAGAGAGAAAAGATGATGAGAAACTGAAGTGTGTGGGGGGGGGGAGTGTGTTCAGTGTGGGCAGAGGAATAGAGGACAAATCTGACACAGGGTGGACAGGGGTTTAGAGATGTAATGGGACAGGTTCGATGGAGAATACAAGGAAGCAGAGAGTGTGAGGTCTGAAGGAGAGAACAGTGTGGCAAGTCTGGTTGAGGGTGCAGTTGGCAGAGGGTCCTTTGCAGAAGGCAACGTCTGTAGGTGCAGATCTGATGCAGGGGTAGAAGGGCAAACCCTGCAGAGGGTCAGATGGTGCAAGCTTTGTATAGAGAACTGCAGGTCTAATCAAAGAGGGCAGCTGCTGCAAGCTGGGTGTACAGAGGGGCAGTTCTGCTTGGAGGGGGCAGCTGCTGCTATTGAAAGGAGGGGGGGGTCAGTCCTGTTCTCCCAAGCTGTTTCCCATGATGACAATAATAATAATAATAATAATATTTCCGGGTTCCTACGTTCTCTCTAAGTGTCCGTGTCCTCTCTGATACCAGGGGTCTCTTTTTCCTTTTGCGGCTGTCTCTTTCTATTCCCGGTAATACAGTCACCCGATCCTGCTATGTTTTCCTCTCTTCCTTCGTGAGTCTCTTCCCCTCTCTCCTCCTCTCAGCCTCTCCTTCCTGTCTCCTCCCCCACCTCCTGCATCACAGCCTGGCTGAGCAAAGGGTCTTTCATTACTCCGTACGTATGTGAGGGTGGAAGACTGGGAAGGGGTCTTTCGTTAGTTATGTCATGTCTGGATCTTTTACTGTCCCGTGACTGGGGATCTCAGACAGGCAGAAGGAATTTTATCTCCGTCCTGCACCACTGTGAGGAGTGATTCAGACTGGGGATTGTTCACTAGTTCTGTGAGGTTCATATTAATTTGTGATTGGAGCTTAGGTCGAAGTTTCACTATTGATCTCCTAACCCTTCGTTTACCTTGCTAAGGTGCAGGACATTTATCTATCATATATCTAGTAGCGTTATAAACGACAAGGAAGTTGGTTTCTTATTCAAGATGTTTCTTATTCGTGAAATTCTGTTTCTTATTCATGGAAGTTGGTTTCTTATTCATTTTTTTGTGAGACTGCTTTAAATACTGGAGTCAAGCTATCAGACAGTTGAAAAATCCAAGTCAAGCTATCAGACACTGTTTTAACAGTAGTCAAGCTATCAGACACTTATTTGTTAGCACTTTCTTAAGACTATTAAAAGCTGTACCGTACATATATGCTAATAAGAAATGTTTTAATGAATACAACAAGCATTTTTGTTATAAATGTCACTCAAATTTAAAAAAATAGTCATTTTCCAGCATTTCTCTAAGCGTTAAAAACAAAATTCCCTATTGTGCCACTACATATTCACCAAAACTATCTCACACAATGACCCCTCTATGATATCACAAATTATGGGGACTTTTTACTGTGGAATTTTAAAAATATTGGGCCCCAAATGTCCCTCAAATTGCAAAAATAGGCACATTCAACCCATTTCACTTGGGGATAAAAACAAAATCTCCCATTGTGCCACTAAATTTTCACTAGACCTATCTTACACAATGACCCCTCTACGATATCACAAATTATGGGGACTTTTTACTGTCGAATTTTAAAAATAACAGGCCCCAAATATCCATCTAATTGAAAAATAGGCACTTGCCAGCAATTTCACTTAGGAATAAAAACAAAATCTCACATCGTGCCACTAAATATTCACCATAGCTATCTTACACAATGACCCCTCTACGATATTACAAATTATGGGTAATTTTTACTGTGGAATTTTAAAAATATTGGGCCCCAAATGTCCTTCAAATTGCAAAAATATGCATTTTTCATCAAATTCACTTAGGGATAAAAACAAAATTTCCCATTGTGCCACTAAATATTCACCACGGCTATCTTACACAATGACCCCTCTACGATATCACAACTTATGGTGACTTTTTACTGTGGAATTTTAAAAATATTGGGCCCCAAATGTCCCACAAATTGCAAAAATAGGAACATTCAAACAATTTCACTTGGGGATTAAAACAAAATTTCCCATTGTGCCACTAAATTTTCACCACAGCTATCTCACACAATGACCCGTCTACGATATCACAAATTATGGGGACTTTTTACTGTGGAATTTTAAAAATATTGGGCCCCAAATGTCCCTCAAATTGCAAAAATATGCATTTTTCAGCAAATTCACTTGGGAATAAAAACAAAATCTCCCATTGTGCCACTAAATATTGCCCACGGCTATCTCACACAATGACTCCTCTACAATATCACAAATTATGGGGACTTTTTACTGTGGAATTTTAAAAATATTCGGCCCCAAATGTCCCTCAAATTGCAAAAATAGGCACATTCAAACAATTTCACTTGGGGGTAAAAACAAAATCTCCCATTGTGCCACTAAATTTTCACTAGACCTATCTTACACAATGACCCCTCTACGATATCACAAATTATGGGGAATTTTTACTGTGGAATTTTAAAAATAACAGGCCCCAAATTTCCATCTAATTGAAAAATAGGCACTTGCCAGCAATTTCACTTAGGAATAAAAACAAAATCTCCCATTGTGCCACTAAATATTCACCCCAGCTATCTTACACAATGACCCCTCTACGATATTACAAATTATGGGTACTTTTTACTGTGGAATTTTAAAAATATTGGGCCCCAAATATCCTTCAAATTGCAAAAATATGCATTTTTCATCAAATTCACTTAGGGATAAAAACAAAATCTCCCATTGTGCCACTAAATATTCACCACAGCTATCTTACACAATGACCCCTCTATGATATCACAACTTATGGTGACTTTTTACTGTGGAATTTTAAAAATATTGGGCCCCAAATGTCCATCAAATTGCAAAAATAGGCACATTCAAACAATTTCACTTGGGGATAAAAACAAAATCTCCCATTGCGCCACTAAATTTTCACCACAGCTATCTCACACAATGACCCCTCTATAATATCACAACTTATGGTGACTTTTTACTGTGGAATTTTAAAAATATTGGGCCCCAAATGTCCATCAAATTGCAAAAATAGGCTACCTCACACAATGACCCCTCTATGATATCACAAATTATGGGGACTTTTTACTGTGGAATTTTAAAAATATTGGGCCCCAAATGTCCCTCAAATTGCAAAAATAGACACATTCAAACAATTTCACTTGGGGGTAAAAACAAAATCTCCCATTGTGCCACTAAATTTTCTATAACAGCTATCTCACACAATGACCCCTCTATGATATCACAAATTATGGGGACTTTTTACTGAGGAATTTTAAAAATATTGGGCCCCAAATGTCCCTCAAATTGCAAAAATAAGAACATTCAAACCATTTCAATTGGGGATAAAAACAAAATCTCCCATTGTGCCACTAAATTTTCACTAGACCTATCTTACACAATGACCCCTTTACAATATCACAAATTATGGGGACTTTTTACTGTGGAATTTTAAAAATAACAGGCCCCAAATTTCTATCTAATTGAAAAATAGGCACTTGCCAGCAATTTCACTTAGGAATAAAAACAAAATCTCCCATTGTGCCATTAAATTTTCACCACAGCTACCTCACACAATGACCCCTCTATGATATCACAAATTATGGGGACTTTTTACTGTGGAATTTTAAAAATATTGGGCCCCAAATGTCCCTCAAAATGCAAAAATATGCATTTTTCAGAAAATGCACTTAGGAATAAAAACAAAATCTCCCATTGTGCCACTAAATATTGCCCACAGCTATCTCACACAATGACTCCTCTACGACATCACAAATTATGGGGACTTTTTACTGTGGAATATTGGGCCCCAAATATCCTTCAAATTGCAAAAATATGCATTTTTCATCAAATTCACTTGGGGATTAAAACAAAATCTCCCATTGTGCCACTAAATTTTCACCACAGCTATCTTACACGATGACCCCTCTATGATATCACAAATTATGGGGACTTTTTACTGTGGAATTTTAAAAATATTGGGCCCCAAATGTCCATCTAATTGCAAAAATAGGCACTTGCCACCAATTTCACTTAGGAATAAAAACAAAATCTCCCATGTTGCCATTAAATTTTCACCACAGCTACCTCACACAATGACCCCTCTATGATATCACAAATTATGGGGACTTTTTACTGTGGAATTTTAAAAATATTGGGCCCCAAATGTCCCTCAAATTGCAAAAATATGCATTTTTCAGAAAATGCACTTAGGAATAAAAACAAAATCTCCCATTGTGCCACTAAATATTGCCCACAGCTATCTCACACAATGACTCCTCTACGACATCACAAATTATGGGGACTTTTTACTGTGGAATTTTACAAATATTGGGCCCCAAATGTCCTTCAAATTGCAAAAATATGCATTTTTCATCAAATTCACTTAGGGATAAAAACAAAATTTCCCATTGTGCCACTAAATATTCACCACGGCTATCTTACACAATGACCCCTCTACGATATCACAACTTATGGTGACTTTTTACTGTGGAATTTTAAAAATATTGGGCCCCAAATGTCCCACAAATTGCAAAAATAGGAACATTCAAACAATTTCACTTGGGGATAAAAACAAAATTTCCCATTGTGCCACTAAATTTTCACGACAGCTATCTCACACAATGACCCGTCTACGATATCACAAATTATGGGGACTTTTTACTGTGGAATTTTAAAAATATTGGGCCCCAAATGTCCCTCAAATTGCAAAAATATGCATTTTTCAGCAAATTCACTTGGGAATAAAAACAAAATCTCCCATTGTGCCACTAAATATTGCCCACGGCTATCTCACACAATGACTCCTCTACAATATCACAAATTATGGGGAATTTTTACTGTGGAATTTTAAAAATATTCGGCCCCAAATGTCCCTCAAATTGCAAAAATAGGCACATTCAAACAATTTCACTTGGGGGTAAAAACAAAATCTCCCATTGTGCCACTAAATTTTCACTAGACCTATCTTACACAATGACCCCTCTACGATATCACAAATTATGGGGACTTTTTACTGTGGAATTTTAAAAATAACAGGCCCCAAATTTCCATCTAATTGAAAAATAGGCACTTGCCAGCAATTTCACTTAGGAATAAAAACAAAATCTCCCATTGTGCCACTAAATATTCACCCCAGCTATCTTACACAATGACCCCTCTACGATATTACAAATTATGGGTACTTTTTACTGTGGAATTTTAAAAATATTGGGCCCCAAATATCCTTCAAATTGCAAAAATATGCATTTTTCATCAAATTCACTTAGGGATAAAAACAAAATCTCCCATTGTGCCACTAAATATTCACCACAACTATCTTACACAATGACCCCTCTATGATATCACAACTTATGGTGACTTTTTACTGTGGAATTTTAAAAATATTGGGCCCCAAATGTCCATCAAATTGCAAAAATAGGCACATTCAAACAATTTCACTTGGGGATAAAAACAAAATCTCCCATTGTGCCACTAAATTTTCACCACAGCTATCTCACACAATGACCCCTCTATAATATCACAACTTATGGTGACTTTTTACTGTGGAATTTTAAAAATATTGGGCCCCAAATGTCCATCAAATTGCAAAAATAGGCACATTCAAACAATTTCACTTAAGAATAAAAACAAAATCTCCCATTGTGCCACTAAATATTGCCCACAGCTATCTCACACAATGACTCCTCTACGACATCACAAATTATGGGGACTTTTTACTATGGAATTTTAAAAATATTGGGCCCCAAATGTCCCTCAAATTGCAAAAATAGGCACATTCAAACAATTTCACTTGGGGGTAAAAACAAAATCTCCCATTTTGCCACTAAATTTTCACCACAGCTATCTCACACAATGACCCCTCTATGATATCACAAATTATGGGGACTTTTTACTTAGGAATTTTAAAAATATTGGGCCCCAAATGTCCATCTAATTGCAAAAATAGGCACTTGCCACAAATTTCACTTAGGAATAAAAACAAAATCTCCCATTGTACCACTACATTTTCACCACAGCTATCTCACACAATGACCCCTCTATGATATCACAAATTATGGGGACTTTTTACTGTGGAATTTTAAAAATATTGGGCCCCAAATGTCCCTCAAATTGCAAAAATAGACACATTCAAACAATTTCACTTGGGGGTAAAAACAAAATCTCCCATTGTGCCACTAAATTTTCTATAACAGCTATCTCACACAATGACCCCTCTATGATATCACAAATTATGGGGACTTTTTACTGAGGAATTTTAAAAATATTGGGCCCCAAATGTCCCTCAAATTGCAAAAATAAGAACATTCAAACCATTTCAATTGGGGATAAAAACAAAATCTCCCATTGTGCCTCTAAATTTTCAATTTTAAAAATAACAGGCCCCAAATTTCCATCTAATTGAAAAATAGGCACTTGCCAGCAATTTCACTTAGGAATAAAAGCAAAATCTCCCATTGTGCCACTAAATATTCACCCCAGCTATCTTACACAATGACCCCTCTATGATATTACAAATTATGGGTACTTTTTACTGTGGAATTTTAAAAATATTTGGCCCCAAATTTCCTTCAAATTGCAAAAATATGCATTTTTCATCAAATTCACTTAGGGATAAAAACAAAATCTCCCATTGTGCCACTAAATATTCACCACAGCTATCTTACACAATGACCCCTCTATGATATCACAACTTATGGTGACTTTTTACTGTGGAATTTTAAAAATATTGGGCCCCAAATGTCCATCAAATTGCAAAAATAGGCACATTCAAACAATTTCACTTGGGGATAAAAACAAAATCTCCCATTGTGCCACTAAATTTTCACCACAGCTATCTCACACAATGACCCCTCTATGATTTCACAACTTATGGTGATTTTTTTACTGTGGAATTTTAAAAATATTGGGCCCCAAATGTCCATCAAATTGCAAAAATAGGCACATTCAAACAATTTCACTTAGGAATAAAAACAAAATCTCCCATTGTGCCACTAAATATGGCCCACAGCTATCTCACACAATGACTCCTCTACTATATCACAAATTATGGGGACTTTTTACTGTGGAATTTTAAAAATATTGGGCCCCAAATGTCCCTCAAATTGCAAAAATAGGCACATTCAAACAATTTCACTTGGGGGTAAAAACAAAATCTCCCATTGTGCAACTAAATTTTCACCACAGCTATCTCATACAATGACCCCTCTATGATATCACAAATTATGGGGAGTTTTTACTGAGGAATTTTAAAAATATTGGGCCCCAAATGTCCATCTAATTGCAAAAATAGGCACTTGCCACAAATTTCACTTAGGAATAAAAACAAAATCTCCCATTGTACCACTACATTTTCACCACAGCTATCTCACACGATGACCCGTCTATGATATCACAAATTATGGGGACTTTTTACTGTGGAATTTTAAAAATATTGGGCCCCAAATGTCCATCTAATTGCAAAAATAGGCACTTGCCACCAATTTCACTTAGGAATAAAAACAAAATCTCCCATGTTGCCATTAAATTTTCACCACAGCTACCTCACACAATGACCCCTCTATGATATCACAAATTATGGGGACTTTTTACTGTGGAATTTTAAAAATATTGGGCCCCAAATGTCCCTCAAATTGCAAAAATATGCATTTTTCAGAAAATGCACTTAGGAATAAAAACAAAATCTCCCATTGTGCCACTAAATATTGCCCACAGCTATCTCACACAATGACTCCTCTACGACATCACAAATTATGGGGACTTTTTACTGTGGAATTTTACAAATATTGGGCCCCAAATGTCCCTCAAATTGCAAAAATAGACACATTCAAACAATTTCACTTGGGGATAAAAACAAAATCTCCCATTGTGCCACTAAATTTTCACCACAGCTATCTCACACAATGTCCCCTTTATGATATCACAAATTATGGGGACTTTTTACTGAGGAATTTTAAAAATATTGGACCCCAAATGTCCATCTAATTGCAAAAATAGGTACTTGCCAGCAATTTCACTTAGGAATAAAAACAAAATTTCCCATTGTGCCACTAAATATTCACGACTGCTATCTTACACATTGACCCCTCTACGATATCACAAATTATGGTGACTTTTTAGTGTGGAATTTTAAAAATATTGGGCCCCAAATGTCCCTCAAATTGCAAAAATATGCATTTTTCAGCAAATTCACTTAGGAATAAAACAAAATCTCCCATTGTGCCACTAAATATTGCCCACAGTTATCTCACACAATGACCCCTCTACGATATCACAAATTATGGGGACTTTTTACTGTGGAATTTTAAAAATATTGGGCCCCAAATGTCCCTCAAATTGCAAAAATATGCATTTCTCTTGTAAGGTGTATCCAGTCTACAGGTTCATTCATTACTTGTTGGATATTCTCCTTCCCAACAGGAAGTTGCAAGAGGACACCCACAGCAGAGCTGTCTATATAGCTCCTCCCCTAACTGCCACCCCCAGTCATTCTCTTGCAACTCTCGACAAGAAAGGAAGTATCAAGAGATATGTGGTGACTTAGTGTAGTTTTACCTTCAATCAAGAGTTTGTTATTTTTAAACGGTACCGGCGTTGTACTGTTTTTCTCTCAGGCAGAAATTAGAAGAAGAATTCTGCCTGGAGATTTGATGATCTTAGCGGTTTGTAACTAAGGTCCATTGCTGTTCTCACACATAACTGATGAATATGGGAAAACTTCAGTTGGGGGAACGGCCTGCAGATTACCTGCTTTGAGGTATGTTCAGTATTTTTATTTCTAGAGAGAGGAATAAGTTCTAGAAAATGCAGACAGAGCCTTGTGTATTTGAGGTAAGCCTGATGCAGTGATTTAACAGCGACTGGGATCATGCTTACATAACAGGGTAATTAATACTCATGTTAATATTCATATTGCTTAGTGACAAAACGTTTACATGATTTCATAAATAGAACGTTTTTTCTCTGAGGGAGATAAGTCTTTATTTGGGGCCTAGTTTCCACATGGCTAGTCAGATACTCCCAGGAGTATTTTCTTAAGGCCCTCTGACATCCAGTACATGGTGGGAGGGGCCTATTTTAGCACTCTAACTGTGCAGTTTAAATACAGACTGAGACATCCAGCTTCCCTAAAAGAGTCCTCTAGCATCTGAGAACCATTTCAAAGGGGTTATTTCTGCACAAAATCGTATTTAAGGGCAGGTAGGAGCCTCAGCAGAGCTGTGGCATGGTGCTCGATTTTTAACGTTTTTCAATCCGGTTTGGGGCCTAAGGGGTTAATCATCCATTTGCAAGTGGGTGCAATGTTGCTTTAGTCCCTTACACATACTGTAAAAATTTCAAAGATTTTACTGTATTTTTTCACTGTTTTGCAGTTTAAGTGCTAATTTTTTTCTCTTAAAGGCACAGTAACGTTTTTGTTTAATTGCTGTTTCACCTTTATTAAAGTGTTTTCCAAGCTTGCTTGTCTCATTACTAGTCTGTTAAACATGTCTGACATAGAGGAAACTCCTTGTTCAATATGTTTGGAAGCCATTGTGGAACCCCCTCTTAGAATGTGTACCAAATCTACTGAAATTTCTATAAACTATAAAGACCATATTATGGCGCTTAAAGATTTATCTCCAGGGGATTCTCTGACTAAAAAGAGGGAGATTATGCCATCTAACTCTCCCCATGTGTCAGAACCTATAACTCCCGCTCAAGTGACGCCAAGTACATCTAGCGCGTCTAATTCTTTTACCTTACAGGACATGGCGGCAGTTATGAATGCTACCCTCACCGAGGTATTCTCCAAACTGCCAGTGCTACAAGGAAAGCGAGACAGCTCTGGGGCTAGAATTAATACAGAGCTTTCTGACGCTTTATTGCCTGTGTCCGATATACCCTCACAATGCTCAGAAGCCGAGGCAGGTGAGCTTCTATCTGTGGGTGACATTTCAGACTCAGGGAAGGCGTTACTTCAGTCTGATTCTGAGATGACAGCGTTTAAATTTAAGCTTGAACACCTCCGCTTATTGCTTAGGGAGGTTTTAGCGACTCTGGATGACTGTGACCCCATTGTGGTTCCATAGAAATTGTGTAAAATGGACAAATACTTTGCAGTACCTGTTTACACCGATGTTTTTCCAGTCCCTAAGAGGTTTTCGGAAATTATTACTAAGGAATGGGATAGACCAGGTGTGCCGTTCTCTCCCCCTCCTGCTTTTAAAAAGATGTTTCCCATAGATGCCACCATACGGGACTCGTGGCAGACGGTTCCTAAGGTGGAGGGAGCAGTCTCCACCCTAGCTAAGCGTACAACTATCCCCGTCGAGGACAGTTGTGCTTTCCTAGATCCTATGGATAAAAAATTGGAGGGTCTCCTTAAGAAAAATTTTATACATCAAGGTTTTATTTTCCAGCCTCTTGCATGCATTGCCCCAGTTACTGCTGCAGCGGCTTTTTGGTTTGAGTCTCTTGAGGAGGCTCTACAGGTGGAGACCCCGTTAGATGATATTCTAGACAGGATTAACGCTCTTAAGTTAGCTAACTCCTTTATTTCTGACGACATTTTTCACTTAGCCAAACTAACGGCTAAGAATTCAGGTTTTGCCATTTTTGTGCGTAGGGCGCTATGGCTTAAATCCTGGTCAGCAGACGTTACTTCAAAGTCTAAGCTTCTTAACATCCCCTTCAAGGAACAGACCCTATTCGGGCCCGGTCTGAAGGAGATCATTTCTGATATTACTGGAGGAAAAGGTCACGCCCTTCCTCAGGATAGGTCCAATAAGTTAAGGACCAAACAATAATTTTTGTTCCTTTCGAAACTTCAAGAGTGGCGCAGCTTCAGTTTCCTCTAATGCAAAACAAGAGGGAAATTTTACCCAGTCCAAACCAGTCTGGAGACCTAACCAGGCTTGGAATAAGGGGAAGCAGGCCAAGAAACCTGCGGCTGCCTCTAAGACAGCATGAAGGAGTAGCCCCCGATCCGGGACCAGATCTAGTGGGGGGCAGACTCTCTCTCTTCGCCCAGGCTTGGGCAAGAGACGTCCAGGATCCCTGGGCATTAGAGATTGTTTCCCAGGGATATCTTCTGGACTTCAAAGCTTCATCTCCAAAGGGGAGATTTCATCTCTCACAATTATCTGTAAACCAGATAAAGAGAGAGGCATTCTTACGTTGTGTTCAAGACCTGCTGGTTATGGGAGTGATCCACCCAGTTCCAAGGGAGGAACAGGGGCAGGGCTTCTATTCATATCTGTTTATAGTTCCCAAAAAAGAGGGAACTTTCAGACCAATCTTGGATCTCAAGATCCTAAACAAATTTCTCAGGGTCCCATCCTTCAAGATGGAGAACCATCCTCCCTATGATCCAGGAGGGTCAATATATGACTACCGTGGACATTAAAGGATGCTTATCTCCACATTCCGATTCACAGAGATCATCATCAGTTCCTCAGGTTTGCCTTCTTAGACAGGCATTGCCAGTTTGTGGCTCTTCCCTTCAGGTTAGCCACGGCACCAAGAATCTTTACGAAGGTTCTAGGGTCCCTACTGGCGGTTCTAAGGCCACAGGGCATAGCGGTGGCTCCTTACCTAGACGACATTCTGATACAGGCGTCGACTTTTCAAATCGCCAAGTCCCATACGGACATTGTTCTGGCTTTTCTGAGGTCTCACGGGTGGAAGGTGAACGAAGAAAAGAGTTCTCTCTCCCCTCTCACAAGAGTTTCCTTCCTAGGAACACTGATAGATTCAGTAGAAATGAAAATGCTTCTGACAGAGGTCAGGTTATCAAAGCTTCTAACTTCCTGCCGTGCTCTTCATTCCACTTCTCGGCCGTCAGTGGCTCAGTGTATGGAAGTAATCGGCCTAATGGTAGCGGCAATGGACATAGTTCTGTTTGCCCGCCTACATCTCAGACCACTGCAACTTTGCATGCTCAATCAGTGGAATGGGGATTACACAGATTTGTCCCCTCTGCTAAATCTGGATCAAGAGACCAGGGATTCTCTTCTCTGGTGGTTCTCTCGGGTCCATCTGTCCAGGGGAATGAGTTTCCCCAGGCCAGAGTGGACTATAGTCACAACAGATGCCAGCCTTCTGGGCTGGGGCGCAGTCTGGAACTCCCTGAAGGCTCAGGGTTCGTGGACTTAGGAGGAAGCCCTCCTTCCGATAAACATTCTGGAACTGAGAGCGATATTCAATGCTCTTCAGGCTTGGCCTCAACTAGCTGCGGTCAGGTTCATCAGATTTCAGTCGGACAATATCACGACTGTAGCCT
This sequence comes from Bombina bombina, assembly GCF_027579735.1. NCBI lineage: Eukaryota > Metazoa > Chordata > Amphibia > Anura > Bombinatoridae > Bombina > Bombina bombina. Next base: position 589,308,594 of record NC_069499.1, read on the forward strand.
ATATCAACTATCAGGGGGGGACAAGAAGCCCCCTGGCAATGTTGGAGGTTTCAAAGATAATTCTATGGGCAGAGGTTCACTCTTGCCATCTCTCAGCTATCCATATCCCAGGAGTAGAGAACTGGGAGGCGGATTTTCTAAGTCGGCAGACTTTTCATCCGGGGGAGTGGGAGCTCCATCCGGAGGTATTTGCCCAGCTGATTCAACTATGGGGCAAACCAGAAGTGGATCTGATGGCGTCTCGTCAGAACGCCAAGCTTCCCTGTTACGGGTCCAGGTCAAGGGATCCCCAGGCAGCGCTGATAGATGCTCTAGCAGTGCCCTGGTCCTTCAGCCTGGCTTATGTGTTCCCACCATTTCCTCTCCTCCCTCGTCTGATTGCCAAGATCAAGCAGAAGAGAGCTTCAGTGATTTTGATAGCAGCTGCGTGGCCACGCAGGACTTTGTATGCAGATCTGGTGGACATGTCATCCCTTCCACCATGGACTCTGCCGCTGAGGCAGGACCTTCTACTCCAAGGTCCATTCAAACATCCAAATCTAATTTCTCTGCGGCTGACTGCTTGGAGATTGAACGCTTGATTTTATCAAAACGTGGTTTCTCCGAGTCGGTCATTGATACCTTAATTCAGGCTCGAAAGCCTGTCACCAGGAAAATCTATCATAAGATATGGTGTAAATATCTTAATTGGTGTGAATCCAAGGGTTACTCATGGAGTAAAGTCAGGATTCCTAGGATATTATCCTTTCTCCAAGAAGGATTGGAGAAGGGATTGTCAGCTAGTTCCTTAAAGGGACAGATTTCTGCTCTGTCTATTCTTGTACACAAGCGTCTGGCAGAAGTTCAGGCGTTTTGTCAGGCTTTAGTTAGAATCAAGCCTGTGTTTAAACCTGTTGTTCCGCCATGGAGTTTAAATTTAGTTCTTAAAGGTCTTCAATGGGTTCCGTTTGAACCTCTGCATTCCATAGATATCAAGCTTTTATCTTGGAAAGTTCTGTTTTTGGTAGCTATCTCTTCGGCTCGAAGAGTTTCAGAGTTATCTGCCTTACAGTGTGATTCCCCTTAGGTAGTGTTGCATACCAAACCTGGATTTCTTCCTAAGGTGGTATCTAATAAGAATATCGATCAGGAGATTGTAGTTCCGTCACTGTGTCCTAATCTTTCTTCAAAGAAGGAATGTCTATTACACAATCTTGACGTGGTTCGTGCTTTAAAGTTTTATTTACAAGCTACTAAGGATTTTCGTCAAACATCTGCATTGTTTGTTGTCTACTCTGGACAGAGGAGAGGCCAAAAGGCTTCGGCATCTTCTCTTTCTTTTTGGCTGAGAAGTATAATCCGTTTAGCTTATGAGACTGCTGGCCAGCAGCCTCCTGAAAGAATTACAGCTCATTCCACTAGAGCGGTAGCTTCCACATGGGCTTTTAAAAATGAGGCCTCTGTTGAACAGATTTGTAAGGCGGCGACTTCGTCTTCGCTACATACTTTTTCTAAATTCTACAAATTTGATACTTTTGCTTCCTCGGAGGCTATTTTTGGGAGAAAGGTATTGCAGGCAGTGGTGCCTTCCGTTTAAGTTCCTGCCTTGTCCCTCCCTTCATCCGTGTCCTAAAGCTTTGGTATTGGTATCCCACAAGTAATGGATGAACCCGTGGACTGGATACACCTTACAAGAGAAAACAAAATTTATGCTTACCTGATAAATTTCTTTCTCTTGTGGTGTATCCAGTCCACGGCCCGCCCTGTCACTTTAAGGCAGGTGTTTTTTATTTTTAAACTACAGTCACCACTGCACCCTTTAGTTTCTCCTTTTTCTTGCTTGTCTTCGGTCGAATGACGGGGGGTGGCAGTTAGGGGAGGAGCTATATAGACAGCTCTGCTGTGGGTGTCCTCTTGCAATATCCCACAAGTAATGGATGAACCCATGGACTGGATAAACCACAAGAGAAAGAAATTTATCAGGTAAGCATAAATTTTGTTTTTAGCAGGCTGTCCAGTAAAATATATACAAAAATACCAGACACTTAAAGGACCAGTAAACACAGCAGATTTGCATAATCAACAAATGCAAGATACAAGACAATACAATAGCATTTACTCTGAATTTCAAATGAGTAGTAGATTCTTTTCTAACACATTTTAAAGTTATGTATATTTCCACTCCCCCTGTACCATGTGATAGCAATCAGCCAATCACAAATGCATATACGTATAGTCTGAGTTCTTGCACATGCTCAGTGGGAGCTGGTGACTCAAAAAAAGTGTAAATATAAAAGACTGTGCACATTTTTTTTAATGGAAGTAAATTGGAAAGTAGTTTAAAATTACATGCTGTATCTGAATCATGAAAATTTAATAAAACCTGAGTGTCCCTTTAAATATGTTTAAAGTTCCCTAAGTGTCAGTTAAACGTAAAGGGCCTTCTATGCGTCTTTGCATTACAAATATTGCTCAAAAAGAAGTAACACTGCATTTTATTATTATTTGTTATACAGGCAGCTATGGAGTGTTAAATCATTGTTGTGTGTAGGCAGTCAAGGGGTTCAAATCACTGTGTTACTTGTAACCAAGGGGATAAAAATGACTGCTCACTTTTGAAAAATATACATTGTGGGATCAATGGTGGAGTCTGAGGTTGAGCTTTTGTTTGGGACATTACATGACCCCAGCTACCACCTGTTTTCAGTCACCTATAGGTTGCCCGGTATTTCTATGGAGTAGAGCTGGCAATCCTATTTATATTCTGTGATGTTGTGCCCCCTGACCTTTAGGTTTAAGGTCAATAGAGTGGTGCCACTTATGTGTACATCTATAGCCTGTATGAGGGAGGTGGTTAAGGAAGACTACCGTTGAAAATGTTGAATGTATACAGGCATGTGAAAATAGTTTACCTACACTGAAAGCCAATAGTAAAAAACTATTGCTTAGATGGGGGTGTGGAAGTGTACAGCCCTTTTTAATTATAAAATAATAACGGTTTCATCTTAGCAATCATTTTCACTGTTGGCTTTTAGTATAGGTAAACTATTTTCACATGCCTGTATACATTATACATTTTTAGTTTTTTTTGTGTGTGTGTGTTTTTACCACCTCTTCAACATTTATGAGGTGTCCTGAATTTGGGTCTGGGAGTTCTGGTCAACTTAGTTTATTACTTTCTATCTCCATCTAATGACAAAGTCTCTCTGTATGTCAGCATTATGGAGATGATTTCCTCTTTTCATAGGAAGTGATGCATAGGCATCTCCAATGCAACTCAAATATGTTTCTGAAGGATAGCACCCTCTTGTGGCTAAATGCAGCATGCTATAAACTAATGGTTACCAACATTTATAAAAGTGGAAAACTTTGCCATAGTTTTGTATTAATGTGCTATCCCTGAATTATTTTATGCTTATGACATTCCAGTAACCTTCACTATTATAATGAATTCATAGACTGCCATCATAGTCCTTTATCAGTCAAGAAATTATTTGGATCAGCTAACTAGCTTCTGTTACTAATGTTGAGTACTTTTGCTATTCTTTTTTTCATAGCTGGTACAACCACAAGGCAAGCCAAATGGTTGTTTTTGGCATTGCTGCAGGTGCATATTCTGCCAAAACATGATTTTTATTTAAAAAAAAAGTTTTCCATCCCTAGCTATTAGGGCATTCATCTATTTTGGGTTTTATGGTGACTGGCCCGTAAAGGAGACTTGAATCTTGTGCTGAGTTATGGCTCATGGTGACTGACTAATAAAAGGAGAGGAAAATGTACACTGCAGTCAGAACTGCTACAAAAACCTTGTGAAAAAATGAAGAAAACATAGCTCCAATCTGGAGTCTCTACTGTCCTGTTCTTGGTAAATTTCATTCGGTTTTGATTTTTTTAAACTATTATTTTGCTTAAAAATAAAAAGTGTGTTTTCCTGTTTCTTAATATCCATTTAACTAATTTACCCCTATGTTTGTTTTTGTTTTTTATTATTTTTATTTATGATTTTCAACACATACATAAGAAATGAAAGAAAACGGTAAGTAACAGTGCACAGTTTAGGTTCTTCATTGTATCAAATACCGTAGTCATATTCACCTCCGAAAAAGTTATATTAACAGGTAAAATTATTAGTTCTATACATTAAATCTTCTAATGAACAAAGCTTAAAATTCAGGTACATTCAGGTTGAGATATTTTTGGTTTCGCAAAATAAGTATGCAGACCTGTAAAACATCTTTCTATCAATTCTTGTGTGCAGGACAAATATTCTTCCCAAATAAACCTCATTGAATAAAAAAAAGTCATACGCTTTAGTTTGCTAAAACCGATCTGTTTCTAGATATAACGTGGTTAGAGATTTTTTCCCCCACAATCTTGGAATTAATTGTTTAGCTCCACTAAGCATGATATATAATAATGTGAGCCTCAATTTACATTTTAGTTTAGTGGGGTTTGTTAAATAGAAGTATTAAGGGATCACACTGGAAGTTGCACAATAAGACCAATTCCTTATGTATATTTCACCGATATGTTGCTATTTCTGGGTAAGACCACCAGATGTGCGACAGGAAAATATCACCTGAACATCTCTAAGCAAGTAGGGAAGAAATTTTACCTCACAATTTCCTCAGCTCACCAGAGTAAGTGCTGTGTAAAAAGTTATCTTTCAGTTACTGCCCAGCTACAGGTAAAAGAAAAAAGAAATAAACAGCATCAGCAGTGCTGAGGTTATGAACTATTTTACTGTGATCTCATGAGATTTCATAGTAAACTTCCTTAAACTGAATAGGGAAATAATATGTGTCCATGAGGCACTCTCCCTTGCAAGTCCCGGGACAGGAATACTAATTTGCTGTTTATAGTCCTTTACAATGGAGTGTGAATAATTAGGACATTTTGAGGTAAAATATCTTTCTTTTTTAAATAGAGATGTTAAGGTGATATTTTCTAATCAGCTTTTTTGCAGCTATGCTGCATCACTTTCAAGTGTTTCAACGTTTGGGTATCATGGCCCTTTAAGTACCATCTGCATATTAGTTTCAGTGGTGTTAATGGAGATTTAACCATTTGTTTAAATATGACTTGCCATTCTTTGTGAAGTATCTGTAAGTGAAGCTTGTTTTCCCAAACCTTGGTATAAGCCGGTAGCTTGTGAGAATGGTGGTCTAAAAGGAGCTCACTCCCCGTGAATGAATGAGTACCCCTATGGTTTTTTTATTTTATTTTCCCCTTGGGGTATGTTACAACAGTTTTGGTAAATTGCCTGACCCAATTCATAATAATAATTATAAACATTAAACAAGCTTTGTCCTCCAGCAACATTCTACTACAGATATGTATACATTGTTTCTCACTATACAGCATTATACAGAAAGCTTGTACTGCTCTCTTTGGGCCAGATTCCCTAAAGCTCTCTGGTCAGGTGAAATTCTATGAAATACATTGTATTGTGAGACACACAGGGATTGTTTTAAAGGCAGTTTTACCTTTGGGATCTGTGTAACTCATTTAGGATATGCACTAAATATTATTTATGTGAAAGAGAGATACTTGCTTTACAATATAGTGTTTAGTAAATTAAGCTGATGATTTATCTCCATGCTGGTGAGCTTTTGAGAACTGGGCCCTATGTACCTTTCCTTCAAAGTATAAGAGATTGCCATTTGCAGGTTTTCTTGATAGGGTTGCCCCTTGTTAACATTGCTTTGGAATCCCTGGCTCTTTGAGTGGGGTGCTCGGGTCAGTGTGGAAACTTTCTCTGAAGCTTAGCCTGTTTTACAATAAACTCCCGGTATTGAACCTCTCACTAGTGTTAATGTCTGATATATGAATATTTATGTCATGTGATGAGATCAAAATAAGGCAATAAAGATGCAACTATAGTTCAGATCCCAGAGCAGTCATTGGCAGCTTTAACAGTGTGCTGATCAAAATGTTGTTTTTCTAATTAAAACAGAAAGACTGGCCATCTACCATTGGTCAAGCCCTCATTGTTGTTGTTTTTTTATTATTGGTTTGGGGGTTTTTTTTTGTAATGAAACATATATTATTATTTTTTTAATTTGTTTTATGTATTACACTCTTCCATAAGTGTAAATTTTAGTTTTATATAAATGTCCCATTAAATAGGCCTAGAAAATGTCCTCCTGGTCCTAGCACCTGGCACTTGTCCTACTTCTGTCTTGGGGGGTTGAATCAGGGAGACTAATAGGCAGAATGCGCCATGGCTAAAGTTAGGATAGACAAAGATGAAGCTAAAAAATGTTTGCGTGTGGAGCATGTGGTCTAGTGGCTTAACTTTGCAGTCTAGGGGAGTCACAGTCCCTGGTTTTAAGAGATTGGGACAGGAGGGGCAAATTTTACCCTCAGCCTATAAGTAGGGATGGGCGAATGTGCTGAAAGTGTAATTCGTTTGGTAGAAGGAATAGTCCTGTGAACATTCGTTTTGGACAATCAAATGTTGATAAGAATGCAAAATCTATTAAAATGTGGTAATCAAATGTTATTTCCAGTTTTCGAATGTTACTTTAGTTTTCAAATGTTCATAATTAGATCAAATATCCTCATTCAGTTCAACAAGTACTATTCTCGGAAGTTGAACAGTTCATGTGTTAGTGAATTTAGTAAATTCGTACATAATAGATACAAATATATCAATTTGAATGTTTCTATTTCAAATATTGCATAATTCAAGTATTCCATTTAAAGAGAGCATAAAATATATAAATTCAAATTTTTCTAATTCAAATATGGCATAGTTCGAATCGAATTATTAGAAAAAAAATCAAGCATTACAGTTAAAGAAAGCATTAGAAATACTATGAGAGCTATTTAAATCCTATTGGCTGGTTTGAATAGCCAATAGGATTTAAGCAGCTCTCATCCTATTGGCTGATTTGAATATTTCAGCCAATAGGAATGCAACGGTACACCAATATAAAAGGGGTAGCTTGCATTGAAGCTTGAGTGTGCGGCGGACGATCGCATGAAGAGGAGGATCCATGTTGCTGAAGACTGTGACCACTTAAGAGGATCAGCGCTCCAGATGAGGACAAGCGCTCTGGATCCGTGCATCGCTGAAGACCCCTCCGCACCTCCGGGAAGAAGATAGAAGATGGTGCCGCCCTTGAAGAAGATCTTCACCGCCTGGATGAAGACTTTGCTCCTCCTGGACTTCAGGATCGGTGAGTAGATTTTCTGGGGTTAGTGTTAGCGGGGTTTTTTTTTAGATTAGGGCATTTTTTATTTTAATGGGCACAAAAGAGCTGATTGCCCTTTTAAGGGCAATGCCCATACAAATGCCCCTTTAGGGGGGCAATAGGTAGCTTAGTTTTTTTTTTATTTTGTTGGGTAAGGGTTTTACTTTTAGGGGGGACTTTGTAATTTTTGTAGGTAAAAGAGCTGTTTAACTTAGGACAATGCTCTACAAAAGGCCCTTTTAAGGGCTATTGGTAGTTTATTGATAGATTAGGGGTGTTTTTATTTTGGGGTGGCTTTTTGGTTTTTATAGCGCTATTGGATCAGGTTTAATTTTTATTATTTTGGATAATTTAGTTTATTATTTTTTGTTATCTAAGTTTTTTTTTCCGTGAGGTTAGTGCTTTTTTGGTAATGTTAGATTATTTTTAATTTTTCGTAATTTTAGTGTGTGTTTTTTTTTGTAATGTTAGTTTTTTTAATATTGTAATTTAGTTTTGTTTTGTTTTTTTTAGCTTTTTTTTGTTTTTTTAATTAGTAATGCTAGGTTGATTTATAGTTTAATCTTAGGTTGTTGTTTTCCACAGGTAAGTTTTTTTATTTATTTTAAGATAGTTATAATGTAAGTTTAATTTAAAGTTAGGAGGGGTGTTAGGTTTAGGGGTTAATAGTTTAATTTAGTGTTGGCGTTGTGGGGGGCCGGCAGTTTAGGAGTTAATAGGTTTTTTTACAGTAGTAGTGATGTGGGGCGGTGGTTTAGGGATTACCAGGTTTATTTAGTGTTGGCGATGTGGGGGTTGGCGGTTTAAGGGTTAATATTATTATTATTCTTTATTTATAAAGCGCAGCACTGTTCATAGGTAACAAAGATAAAAGGACGGTACAATGTGAGACACCAGACAAAATTTAACAAACAAATACAGGAGGAAACGGGAACCCTGTTCCTGTGGGAACTTACAATCTAAATGGGTAGGAGGGTGAGAAACAGGAGGTGGGGACTGCAAAGGTGGGAATGATGTTAGTGTGAAGTTAGATGAGGGCAACTATTAGGCAAGTGGAATTCATTAGTTACTGATTTGGTTATAGGCTTCCCTGAACAAGAAGGTCTTTAGGGAGCGTTTAAAGGAGGAGAGGTTGGGGGAAAGTCTGTAGTCTAGCATGAGAGGAGGTGATGGTAGAAGAGGCAAGGAGTAGATCGTTGTTGGATATTAGGGGACGGGCTGGAGTATATTTGTTGATGAGTGAGGACAGGTATGGGGGGGGCTGCATTGTTAAGGGCTTTGTAGGTCAAAGTGAGAATTTGAATTTAATTCTGCTGTGAATGGGGAGCCAGTGAAGGGACTCACAGAGGGGTGCGGCAGATACAGAGCGTCGGGAGAGGTGGATTAGCCTAGTAGAGGCATTTAGGATGGATTGAAGGGGGGAGAGGCGGGAGAGAGGAAGGCCAGTTAGTAGGTTGTTACAGTAGTCAAGCCGGGAAATTACTAGGGAATGGATTAGCTGTTTAGTAGTTTCAGCACTCAGAAAAGGACGAATTTTGGAGATATTGCGTTGGTGGTTGCGACAGGATGAAGAGAGCAATTGGATGTAGGGTATGAAGGACAGATTGGAGTCGAGTGTAACTCCAAGGCAGCGGACTTGGGGTGATGGGGAGATAGTGGTATCACCGACAGTGATAGTAAAGTTAGAAACTGGAGTAGAATTAGTTGGGGGGAATTAGAAGAAGCTCAGTCTTGGACATGTTGATTTTTAGGTGGTGAGAGGCCATCCAGGAAGAAATGCCAGATAAGCAGCCGCTGATGTGGGAAAGGACAGAAGGAGAGAGTGCAGGGGTGGATAGGTAGATCTGAGTATCATCAGCATAGAGGTGATAGTTGAAGCCATAGCTACTAATAAGTTTACCCAGTGAGGAAGTATAAATAGAGAAGAGTAGAGAGCCTAGAACAGAGCCTTGAGGTACTCCAACAGACAGAGGCAGTGGAGAGGATGAGTCACCAGCAAATGAGACAGAAAAGGACCTATTAGAGAGATAAGAGTGGATCCAGGAGAGGGCAATGTCACAGAGCCCAAGGGAGCTTAGAGTCCGTAGGAGGAGGGAATGGTCAACAGTGTCAAAGGTAGCAGACAGGTCAAGTAAGATAAGTATAGAATAGTGGCCATTGTTTTTAGCAGAAAGAAGATCGTTAGTAACCTTGGTGAGGGCATTCTCAGCTGAGTGTTGGGGATGGAAGCCAGTTTGCAGGGGGTCAAGCAATGAGTTGGAGGATAGGAAGTGTGTTAGGCAATCGAAAACTAGTTTTTCCAGGACTTTAGAAGTTGGCGGAAGTAGTGATATGGGGCGGTAGTTTGCAGGAGAATTGGGGTTGAGGGAGGGTTTTTTGAGGATGGGGATGACCTTTGCATGTTTGAAGGATGATGGAAATGAACCAGTAGTAAGGGATCGGTTGAATATGTGAGTAAGAGCTGGGGTGAGGGTAGAGGACAGAGAGGGTATTAGATGTGAAGGGATAGGGTCAAGGGGGCATGTAGTGAGGTGTGAGGAAGATATTAGGGAAATCACTTCATTCAGTGGTTGGGGGGAAGGTACTGAGAGTGTTGGAGGGGGTTACCGGGGGCGCAGATGAAATGTTGCAGTCTTGTGGTGGGATGTTGCTTCTGATGGTAAGTGTTTTGTTGAAAAAGTAATCTGCCAAGTCTTGAGCACTAAAGTCAGATGAGGGGGTGGTGCAGGTGGATAGAGGAGAGTGTTGAAAGTGGAGAAGAGACGTTTAGGGTTTGAGGAGTGAGAAGATATGAGAGAAGAGAAGTAGTTTTGCTTGGCTAAGTGAAGGGCAGAGGAGTAAGAATAAACTTATAGTGTAGGAAATCGTGTTCAGAGCGGGATTTCCTCCAGGCACGTTCAGCAGCACGGGAGAATTTTTGGAGATAGCGTGTTTGCTGAGAGTGCCAGGGCTGGAGCTGACGACGTGGGGTTTTGCGTATTTGTGGAGGAGCAAGGGTGTTGAGTGCAGAGGAGAGAGTATTGTTATAGTGGTTTGTAGCAAGGTCAGGACAGGATACTGTGGAAGTGTGGGGAAGGCGTTTTTGAATAAGGTTAGAAAGTTGGAGAGGATCCACAGTGTGCAGATTTCTACAGGTGCGGAGGCGGGGGGTAGAAATAGGTTTAGCCTGTACATTGAGATTATAGGTGAGCAGATGGTGGTCTGAGATAGGAAATGGGCGACAGGTGACATCAGAAGGGGAGCAGAGGTAGGAGAATACCAGATCAAGAGAGTGTCCGTCACGGTGAGTAGGGAATAGGGTGGATTGTGAAAGACTAAAGGAGTTTGTGAGTGAGAGAAGTTTAGAGGCAGCAGGGGTAGATGGGTTGTCAATGGGGATGTTGAAGTCCCCTAAGATTAGAGCAGGTGTATTTGTAGAGAGAAAGTGAGAAAGCCAGGCAGCAACGTTGTCGAGGAATTGGGAGGTTGGTCCACGGGGGCGATAGATAACTGCCACCTTGAGGGAGAGGGGGGAGAAAATATGTTTAATTAGTGCTGGCGATGTGGGTGGGCGGCGGATTAGGGGTTAATAAGTTTAATATAGTATTTGCGATGCGTTGGTGGCGGTTTAGGGGTTAATAGGTAGTTTATGGGTGTAAATGTACATTTTTGTTATGAGTTTTGTGAAACATTTTTGTTTCGCAAAATCCATAACTACTGGTCTTTGATAGCGGAATGGATCACAGCGATATAAGCTATAACTCTAGTGTTATAGCCGGACCGCACAACCTGTAATACAGGCGCAATGAAAATCTCGCACTCAAAACTCATTTTTTGAGTGCGGAATGGAGAGTTGTGTAATGGCTAAAATGATAGCGGTATAGCTGTACAGCCGTGACTTGTAAATACAGGAGACCTGCATATTCGGTGTGCAATGGCCAATTTTTCAGCAGTATAGCCATACAGCAACACTTGTAATCTTGCTAAAGTTTTTTAACTTGTGCTGTTTGTAGAACAGAGAGCCAGACACATCACCACTGAATGTGGTTTTCATAATGGTGGTACTGTACAAACTAAAAGATTGTGGGTGCTCTGCACCCCTTTGCAACCCCTAGAACCACCACCTCAAATCCTCATTAGTAGGAAGTATGCTATTGATACAGCTGTATTAGTTTCAAGCTACATTTAAACAGTATTTTCTGCATACAATGCAAAAAAAATGTTTAAATGCTCTTTTTTTTATAAAAAATTTTTCACCCTCATAGAATTAAAGGGACAGTCAAGTCCAAAAATAACTTTTATGATTCAGATAGGGCATTTAATTTTAAACAACTTTCCAATATACTTTTATCACCAATTTTGCTTTGTTCTCTTGGTATTCTTAGTTGAAAGCTGAACCTAGGAGGTTCATATGCTAATTTCTTAGACCTTGAAGGCCCCCTCTAATCTGAATGGTTTTTCACCACTAGAGGGCGTTAGTTTATGTGTTTCATATAGATAACGTTGAGCTCACTGGCTAAAATTCTGTCAAAAGAACTGAAATAAGGGGGCAGTCTGCTTAGATACAAGGTAATTACAGAAGTAAAACATGTATTATTATAACTGTGTTGGTTATGCAAAACTGGGGAATGGGTAATAAAGGGATTATCCTTCTTTTTAAACAACAAAAATTCTGGTGTTGACAGTCCCTTTAACAGCTTATTTTTTACATTTGAAAAAATATATATTTTGTTTTGTTAAATAACCTAACAACCGCCCCTGTATTCACCTTGTCCATGGAAGGTGTTTGGGTTTGATTGATAATGGCAGAGCGTGTGAGGGAGTCACACTGACCCTTGCTCATCGACCATGAATCAGATCAGTGCATTAGTGTGCGCATATATTAGCACTAAACTGGAGGTGAAACAAATTCTCTGTGTGCATGCACGTGTTTGTATATACTGACATTATGTATGCACATTCTCCAAAAACAAATCTGATGACATTCACTCATGTTCCATAAGCTGCAAATGCTAAAAACATAAAATGGAGGATTTAGTTACTATTAATTACTATAAAAAACCTCACCATGGCACCTGGAGTATTTGGCTTCTAATCTTAGCCTACCGTGCTTGCACTTGTGAGGATGCTGCACAGCTAATGGCATGTGACCCAGTGTAGTACATTAAAGTGTTTTATGTATTTAATATCTGAGTGCAACAATGGCATTTATGCAGTTATATTAGCAGAATAGGCATAATCAGTTACAATCTAAAAAAAAACAGTATTTGAAACTAGAAAGGATAAGTGAATACCAGTTATTCTCTTTTAAAAACATTGTATTATGATTGGCTGGGGCCCTTCATTTTTTTGCAGCCAATTGCATAACAACCTAGGGTGCAGTTGCTACTGAGCATGTATATTATCAGAGATAACTGTTTTTAGAGGGTGAGAGTTGCCTGAGGGTAGGGGAGTTCCTGGTTTATATTTTGCCCTGGGTCCCAGCATGATCTAGTTATGCTCCTGCTTACAATCCCTGTGATTGCAGTACCAGTGAAATGTATCTAGACCATTATATTTTCCTCTGAAATGTCTGGGGGTTTTTTTTTAATCAGGAAGCCATACCTAGGCAATAACACAGCATCACTACTTGTTGTGCTAGGGGCAGGAGCCAATAGTAATATCCCTTATGGCATCAGTTGTTTTTCAGCCAATAAGAGTCCTCCTTCTTCTGTTGCTATGGAATGCAGATGCTGCTCCTGCTCTTTCATTTCCATCAGGCTCACAAGCAATTCTGGTTGCATCATCTCTAGGAGCTTTAAGCACCATCTAGTGGCAAACTTAAGAAACAACAATGGAACAATCCTGCATTACAAAAACATTGTGAACTGCAGAGCTTTTTAAACTTTGTCACCTGGCTGGGACCCCTTTGTACATTGGAAATTTTTAAGGTCCCTCATTATTATAATATAGTCCAAAACAAACCCCTTGTCAGTTGGGTTTACTATGTTTTTTTATTTTTCATACATCAATATACCTCACAAGTGAAGGAATTATTAGCGAAAAATAAGTAAATTCAATTTTTGTGGCAATTGCTAATCGCTAATAGATCATTGTCTAACTTGATTTACCTTACATGTAGGTTTCTCCCCTGCATGTTGCGATGTGCAGCATTTACGCACTGTGTGTACTCTGAATGCAATGTTCCCCCTACATTTTTTTTTAGCAGTATAAATAAAAAGATTTGTCCTGTGCAATTTTGGCCAACTGAGAAAAATGTCTGCCCCCATTTTAAGAGGTACAGAATTAACTATGTGCCTACCAAGCATTAAGCAAAATATGGAAAAAAGTTACTCACTTATAGACGCACACTCATACATACATACATACATACACACACATAAACACTCATTCATACATATAAACATATTCACTCTCACACACACGCTTATATACACAAACTTATATATACAAACACACACAAATGTACCTCCCCTATCTCCTTGTGCACAGTATATTATCAAGTCTCGTGGGGAGTATGCTGAGGTCACTATATATTTCTAAAGTGTACACACGTATTGATAATAATATAAGTTAGTGTTTTTCAACCAGTGTGCCGTGGCACACTAGTGTGCCGTGAGAGATCCTCAGGTGTTCAGCGGCAGATTGACAACAGTGCAGTGGTGTCCCTCTTTTAAATTTTGAAATATTGGGAGGCATATACAACCATGACATTGACATTCATTCACAGACAATCATTATGATTGTTTGTAAAAGAATGTCAATATGTCATGTATAGTTTGTAGGAGGCATGGCATGACAGCACAGTACAGTGTGTGTGTATATACAGTATGTGTGTGTATATATATATATATATATATATATATATATATCCTGTATTAGGCTGCAATGTGTCATTTTGTAAAATTTTGGGATGGTGGTGTGTCGTAGGATTTTTTTATGCAAAAAAAAGGTTGCAAATCACTGATATAAGTACTCACTCTTATTTGTGCACAAAAGATTGCCCTATTTTTTAGTTTGCTGCCGCACATTTGGTGCTTTAAAGGGTCATGATACCCAATTTTTTTCTTTCATGATTTAGAAAGAGCATGTCATTTTAAACAACTTTCTAATTTACTTCTATTATATAATTTGCTTAATTCTCTTGATATCACTTGCTGAAAAGCATATCTAGATATGCTCAGTAGCTGCTGATTGGTTGCTGCACATAAAGGCCTTGTGTGATTGGCTCACGCATGTACATTGCTATTTCTTCAACAAAGGATATCTAAAGAATTGAGCAAATTAGATAATAGAAGTAAATTGGAAAGTTGTTTAAAATTGCATGCCCTATCTGAATCATGAAAGTTTAATTTTGACTAGACTGTCCCTTTAAGTTGTGAAAGTCACATTAATTGTGTGGTCTAAAAAATGTCTGCCACAAAAAATGTTTAAGCAGCATGTATGTTCTGTTTCTAGGGTTGCCAGGTGTCCGGTATTTCAGCCTACTGCCCGGTAATTTGATTTTTTTAAAAACGGACATAGCCTTAGGTAGTTTGCTTTTGAATTTATTTATTTTTTTAGCTTTTGATTTTTTTTAATTTATTTATATTTTTTACTATTTAAGCCCATTAGCCCAGCCTTGGCAGTGGAAACCGCCCGCAGCCCGTGTCCACTCATCTAACAGTCCTCTCGTCGTCTAACCCAGGCTCTGCTCAGCTGATCCTGGTGTACGATGCCCCTCAGCCTGCGCCGTGCGTGCTGTCGCCTGCCGCTGTAGTGTGAGACTGTCGGGCGTCACGTGATCATGCACATGACGTCACAACAGCAAGAAGATCTGCGGCTGCGCTGACACTGTCTATGTCTACAGTCAGTCTATGCTGCTGTTGGTGCCAGCCAAGCAATAACTTAGAAGCCATTGTCAATTTAATTAGTGTGTGTCACTCACTTGAAGGGAGACTCAACTCAGTCTAAATACAGTCATTTAATCAAAACAATGAGGTATGTGATAATGTGAATGTGTATCTTAGTCAGACTCAGTCACTCTCAGACAGTTCTTTTAATTTTTAAATAATTGTTATATATCATATCACCCTTCCTTCACTTACGGCCACATAATGTGTATATATATATATATATATATATATATATTTATTTATTATCTTAATATATATATATATATATACATACATACACAGACATAAATACATATGCAATTTATAAGTATATTTAATATTATATGTATAATATAATAAAGTTGTGTGCACACACACACATATATATATATAGGATATATATGTACACAATATTATATATATATATATATATATACACGTATGTATGTGTGTATATATGTATATATATATTATATATATACGTATATACCCGCTTATCTGTCTGGTATTTTTGTCGTAGACACCTGGCAACCCTATCTGTATCCATCAGGGCCTAGACAAATGACTGTGCTGTGTATTCATTATTCCCTTCCTGTGCTCTGAGATTTCCTAAATGTGTGTACATACTTTTTTACCCATATTTGGAAATGTGAATGTCATAATACACCCATGAGGAGTAGTTAATAGCTTGAATGGCCACCCAGCAGAGGTGGTGTGGTTTCCCAGCAAGTCCAGGATTAACTTGATCTGTTTGTCTCCTACCCTGATTTGAACTAAAGACCCCCTCCTCCTCCCCTTCCCCTGTTGTGCCTATGACATCTTAGTACTGGTAGATAAGGAATTTCAAAAGTGGTTGTAATTAACAAAGGGGCTGTTTTTTGACAAGACAAAGGAATAATGATATATAGTAATAAGAAAAATATAATTTGATCAGAACTTCACTGGGACAACATGTGAAAACATCTGAAGGGAGTTCCCACTAACCCACTGGAAGCTTAGGGACATGTCCAAAGTGTAGGTATTGTGTTTAGTTTATGTCCCATTTTATTTTTCAAGAACTGTATTTTTGCATTTATTCTTGTTCTTTTGTATATCTTCTGTTTTTGTAATTTGGCACTGTGTAATCTGTATTTGAATTTTGTTATTAAAAATATTAATAATCTAATTCTGTCTTTGGGCTCTAATATCTGAATTCAAACTCTGTAAATTATTAGGTTCCCAAGACACCCTTATTCAAAACTCTTGGAGGTGGCAGTAACGTTAATCTGGGGTGTTGTAAGCATGATTTGGGGGTTAATGTGGTGTCCATTTAGGTCCTTGTACTGTAGGTGTAAGGGAACCAGATGCTGAGTGTCATTAACTTCTTCATGCCCACACTCTGGGCAGATAGGCTTAGTGACAAACTGGTGGCTTAGCGGTGGAGCTGTATCTAGAGTTTTTTTTTGGTGTTTTATGTATTGCCCGGCAAGGTAATCTTAGTACTAAAAGAATTTACATGTTTTTATTTTGTAATTTCCCAATACAGAACTAAGTGCCTAATTACAGACATACAGTGCAAATAAAGCAGTTCTTTCCCTTCCCTCTTGTTTGTCTGTCTCTCAGTATGGAAGCCTATAGAAAAATGCCCAAATAGTCCCTGGAGTTGCTGTGTAAAGAATAAGAAATACATTTTGGCAAAACAAAGGAGCAGTTGATCCAGGAGGTGTAACAGGCAGATCGCATCACAGCAGAGCAAGAAACAGACACAGAAAGGGTTACTGTGGAATCTGTTACCCAAAAGCTAAAACTGTTAACCCTGAAAGTGCCATGGAGTCTGAGGTACAAACAGCACATGTATTTGGGGGATGCAGAACCGCAACTAAAACTGCAATTGATACTCAAGTATCAAGCAGCAGGGAAGACAAGAAGGGAGAGAGAGGAAAAGGAGGATCAAAGGAGACATAACCTGGAGGTTTTGCGTATTAACAGAATCAGTCTGTCTCTCCAAACCAGTGATTTTGGAGTATTTTCCTATGTAAGAAAAAGACACTGACTTGGACGTTTTTCAGAGGGGCTTTGAGAAGGTATGCAGGCAGTATCAGCTGCCCCCAGAGCAATGGATTCGCTATTTAGCTCGTCGCTTGACGGGTAAAGCCCTGGATGTATTTGCTTCTCTGCTAGTGAAGGATGACAAAGACTATGATGCCATAAAACAGCCTTATTAAAAAGCTTTAACCTCACTCCAGAATACTACAGGAGAACATTTCAGAGTGTCCTGCAAGGTCCATGTGACAGCTGTGCAGGGTATGTTGCACAGCAAAGGGCTGTTTTTCGGCAATGGACTGGGGGCCTAAGAGTCACCACTTATGAGGCTTTGGAGGATTTGATTATCCTGGAGCAGTTCTTGCATACACAGAGTCCTGAGAATGGATTCTGGACAGAAAGCCCAAAAACTGTTGCAGAGGCTGCAGACCTGGCTAATAATTATGCCAACAACAGAGCACCAGCAGCCCAGCAGGCAACTGCACAAGCTGGATCCACAAAATGGAAAAGAGCAACAAAGCCAGCAGAGAGACCATCTCCTCTTCAGCCAGTGGGTCAGGGACCACATCAGGTCAGGGGATACCACTAGTGTATTCATTGCAACCAGATGGGGCATCTGAATTTTACCTGCCCAGAGAAGAAGAAGCCTGAGGGTGGGAATGTGGCTTGGGGGGAACAGCAGCTGTTTTGTTTGTGGGAGGGTTCACAAGGAAGAAGCGGAGAGAGAACCTACAGAGGGTATCTGTGGGTGACCAGATGGCAACAGGACTTGGGTATAGTGGAGCTTTGGTTACCTTGGTGCGTTCTGGAATGGTAAAGCTGGAGGTCAATCCAAGGAATTGGGGGAGTTTGCTCCGCAGTGCCTGTGGTACGAGCGTACCTTAATTGGGGTGTGAAAAAATGGTTTTCGGTAAGGGGGATTTCTGCGGATATCCTTGTTGATGTTTTGCTGTGGGTTGATTTGGGCCGGATACTTTGTCATTGTGCCCCAGAAGACAACTCCTGCAACTTGGAAGGGCCAACAGAGGTCTCAGCACAAAGATCTGTCTGGAAAGCGTTCGGCAAGAATGGCAACTATGATTGTTTCTGACTGGCCCTTTATGAAGCGTACATGTCTTGCTCCTCTCCCGCACCTGCTATAAATGTGCCTCATTGCTAAAACCAGAACAGTATGCTGCTACAATGCTATGAATCTACTTTGCTGCCCTGTGGATATGATACTAATGCTACCCTACTTACCCTTTGCTACAGCTTTTGCTTCACTAATATGCTTGTGCTTTGCTGAACTACAATTTCTACTTGCTAAGGAGGCCTTTGATGCTTTCTACTAACTACTATTGGTACGGTGTGCATAGATCCCATTGGAAACCTGCCCAGACGTGTCCTGCTCTACAGGGTCTGGTACAGTAGGGTGTTGTACACTGCTTGCTGGACATTACTGAGCTATGGGCATCACCTATATGAATCTACCAACTCCATTTTTTATTTTAACTTATTTCACTTTTGTCTGCACTTATTTTTGGTCTTCTTATTATTTCTTTGTACTTTATAAGAATTTTTTCTTGATTGGGGGGGGGGTTATGTTATTGACAAATAATAAAAGAAAAGTTTAATTTATAAAAGAGTGCTGTATTCCCTGTCATGGCCCCTGATCTGCTACACTGACCACAATTCCAAAGTTGTATCCCAAACCTGTTGAAATGACCTTTCTAACAAGTTAAAAAAAGAACATTATTTTAACATTTGTCGGCTCATCTGCCTTTATTATTTAGATTGATTGCACGTTGTGAGGAAAGAGTTATTGAGGGAAAATAGCCTGCCATTTTCAAGGCAGAAGCATGCACACCTCATCATTCTGATTCACCCACTTTTCAGATGTCTTGTGCTGAGATTGAGCTTATACACATACCTCTCTCACTCACCTCATGAGCATCTTGGTGTTGCAGCTACATAGTGTTCCTGCTGTGGCGAAGTCGGCTACCTCTGCTTTCTTTGCCTGTACGCTTACCAAAGTAAGTATCCTAAACTTTCTCTATTGGGTTTCACTTAAAAATCTCATAGCAGGGGGGCGTGTCCAGGCAGCGGCTCTGTGCAGTCGCACTCTTCTGTAGCTCCGGGAGAGCAATTCAATAACCCGCCGGTTATTGTATTAATTCCACAGCATCTGACACTACACCGAGTTGCAGCAAGTTCATATACCAGACCCTACCGTTAGTTGCTGTATTAATGATCCCGGAGGCGGAATTGGACGATAGAGGCCTGTAGCGGCGGCGATCTTACAGGCAGCGCTCACCCCCTGGATCTCAGGGGTGTCTAGCCAGAACTAATTAATTCAAGTACCTGTATTAAATTTGCCGCATCCAGCAGCCTTACTAACTAAGACTCGGCATACAGCTTTGGGCATCGCAGCCGCACGGTGGGAGCGAACGTAGACATCAGCCATCCACAATGGGAGTTAATGACCTTTTCACCGCTCTGGACCTCCGCTGGGCTAAGCTAGAAGCTCGGATGCAAGCTTTAATAGATAAAGCTCCTTCGGAGCAAGACATACTTCATCTAATGGAACGATTGGAATCTACTGGGGCCGCTGAACCGGCAATACAACAACTTGTGAGGAGCGAGCCAGCTGCATGTATAAAGCCCGGGGAAGATAAGCAATATACCGGGTTGGGGACGGGAGCAACCATACAGTCAGGCGACAGCCCTATTATAACCCCCTTATCATCACATGGAGGCAATACAAGCAGAGCAGCGGAGACACCACATAAATACAATACGCAAAATATCGACTTTATGCAAAAATTGGGTTTGTTAAGCTGGAGATATAATATCACTTCACCCAAGATGGCGTCTGGAGCCACAACGACCCATTCCCAAATGGAGAAACTGGACCCGACACATATGACCGTCAACGGAGGCAGGCAGCGGAAACATCTCATTACTTTAGGGATCGAAGACCCCATGGACTCTGCAAGATCGCAGCTATATTTAACACAGGCCCTGGGGCTCTCGTGGGGACCACGTGGTCTTCGGGGGAGCCCGGAGAAGGCCGTGGATCTGGAGGTCCCAGGCTCACTTACCTCTATCACGGCACCAGATTGTAGCTTGGGGCGTCCATGGCCTGCGGAGGATCTTGACCCCCGGTATGGCCCTCCCGAGACTAAGAACTACCCCACATCATCCCCTGGCACTATTTCTACCAGACATTCTAAAATACTGAGGGGAGACACTCAATCCGGCCAATTTACCGGCTTCAGAGGTGTTAATGCTCCATACGGCAAGCAGCAATATTCAGGGGGCTGACAACTCTCTTTAATAATAAGACTATACTCGGGACTATCTTAAGGACTCAAACATAAGGTTTGCCGTTTGTCTTTGCTACCACTGTTTGCCTTGTTGTATTAAGATTTTGCATATAAGTTCAAGATATGTGTGTTTTATTAGTTTAATATGTTATTCCTACACCATTAATCTCCTTATTAATTTTCAGAGGCCCAGAACATAGGAGGTTGATTCGGGGCAGGGGGAGACACACGTTTCCCTAGTTTATAGCTCTTAGGTTACATACAGCATTTTCATTCATGTCAAGGGCATGCATATTAAACATGTTGTGTGTTACCTCACTCGCGGCTGACGGCCGCGGTAGCGGGTGGGGGACATATACATATTTCATAGATGGGATACCGCCATTTGCCTGCCAATACGCACTCTTAACAGCTTCTACACCAATCTTTTCCCCCTTGCGCCTGCGGTACCATATTTATTTTGATGAGTGACTGGGCGATACCTCTTATTCAGTATTATTATTAAATCACTTAAGTATGGCGAAGCTCTGATATTTCCGGATAGAACTACCTTGCCTTTTTATTCCCATCAAGATAAACCTGGATAATCTTGTGGTGGGGCTTGTTCAACTGTCTCTAAAAGTTATATATATTGCCTAATTAACTAAGCCCTATCTATTACAAGTGAACATAATAGTTGTAGGTACATCTAAATATAGAAATGACAACTTTTATGGCTAGTTGTGTCTTTTTACACAAGTTCTTATATGTTGTTTTGTCTTTTTGCTCAATTTTACTCTTGCACACCACCCAAACTGTTTATAAGTGACTTTGTATCCGACCCATGAGTGGTCTGCAGTGCTGAGATTGGGGATCAGAAGGAAGTACAATGAATTAGATAATGTGTTCTTAAACAGTATTGACTCTATAACATATTGTATTATAACATTTCTGATGTATGCAAGGATGCATACAGTTAATGACGTGTACTTTTGCTTGATATGAATAAAGCTTTTTTGAAAAGAAAAAAAAGAAAAAAAAAAAGTAATACGGATATGAGTCCATTAAGGGTATGTTTTGTTATTGTTAGTATTGTTTGTTGATTGATCGTTTACCATGGATAACCACTTCCGCACACAGAAGTTACGGACAGTTTATTATTTAGATATGCGGTGTGAATAAAATGCCATAGTTTTATTTTTCTTTTAAAAATAAATCAGCCTATGTATACTATAGGAGCTGCGTCTCCATCCTGTAACCGAACTTTTACCGAAATAAAGATGATTGGAAAAAAAAAAAAAAAATCTCATAGCAGTAGAATGAACATGCAATTCAAGTAGAGCTAAATTGTGACTCGAGTCATTGAGTGCCTTTTTGATCAAACATGTGGCTTATCTCATAAGTCCCTTAGCACACTTTGTAGTCAAAAATATCCAAAAAACATTAACTTAATTGATGATACTCCCTTTCTGGTCATATTTACCCATTCTTCTTTTCATTTTAGTGCAGGCCATTCCATTTTTTCTACTGATTTGTTTCCAAGAATTTTCTATTCTTTTTGGGGATGATCATGATCGCCATTACCCTCCTTCTAAACAACACCCAGTGCTATTAGCAAATTTCCACAATTCTCTTTTGGTGTTAAGTAAAAAAAAAAAAAAAAGCCTCCTTTCTGGGCCTACGACTGCCCAAAAGAACTTCATTCTTTCTGGGCTACCCTAGAAATCTTTGTGGCAAAAAAGATGGATGAAACTTCCAGACCCTGTTTAATATAGTGCGCTGTGTAAAATAACAGGTTATTATCCTCTATTTATTCTTGAATACTTTCAATGTCTCAGATGTTTACAAATCATTACTGGACTTCATAGTTGAGGAGCTTCTAGTCTGGTTCACATTTGCAAAGTGGATAACCAGAAAAGTACTGTGTAATGATGTACCAACCGGAGTATGTGTCTGAAGATCTGCTAGACCATTTCAAGGTCATATATTTTGACACTATTCTCACTTTCTTTGTTTTTAGAATTATCTTAGGCACGTTAAACAGATAGTTCCCATTGTTCAAACATGTCTATAATATTCCAAGGCTGAAAAACGCACCAGTGGGCAACACCAGAACAAGGGATCATAATCTCAAGTTGAAGGGTACTAGGTTTTTGAGTAATTCACTGAAGAATTTCTTCACAGAAAGGGTAATTGCTTCATGGAATAAACTTCCATTACAGACCAACACTGTGAAGGACTTCAAGAGTGCCTGGGAGAAGCATAAGGCTATCCTACAAACTATATAGGAAACATGGGCAGAATTGCTGTTCCTATGCAAAATGCCAACTGTTAGAAAATGGCCTATGATCTCTAGAAGATTTAAGGGTACATCACATTTCCAAACGTTTATTTCAAGAGATATAAAACCACAAAAAAAAAATATTTTGTGATTCAAACAGAACATACAATTTTAAGAAACTTTCCAGTGCTGCTCCTTCAACAAAGAATGCCAAAGTAATCAAGCAAATTTGCTTATTGAAGTAAATTGGAAAGTTGTTTAAAATTGTATGTTCTATCTGAAACAGGAAATAAATTGTAGGGTTTAATATACCTTTAAGGGTCATCAGGGACTTCTCATATTGATTAGTCATTACCTACCAAGTTGCCAATTTTTCATAGATTCCTTAAGCTCAATCATTTGGATCCACACATGAATCCACATAGATCTTTCCTTACCATCTGTTTTATGGTAAGACATTGCTGTATATGATAGTGAGGTAGAACTGTCTTAAAGGGACACTGACCCATATTTTTTCTTTAATTATTCCGATACAGCATGCAATTTTAAGCAACTTTCTAATTTACTCCTATTATCAATTTGTCTTTGTTCTCTTGTTATCTTTATTTTAAAAGCAGGAATGTGATGCATAGGAGCCGGCCCATTTTTGGTTGAGGACCTGGGTTATGCTTGCTTATTGGTCGGTAAGTGTCAGCCTCTAATAAGCAAGCACTATCCATGGTGCTGAACCTAAAATGCACTGGCTGCTAAGATTTACATTCATGATTTTCAAATAAAGATAGAAAGAGAATGAAGAAAAATTGATAATAGGATTAAATTAGAAAGTTTCTTAAAATTGCATGCTCTACCTGAATCATGAACGAAAAGATTTGGGTTCAGTGTCCCTTTAAATAACTTGAGTTACTTTACTTTGGAAGAATGGATATATAATAGAGGTTACTCAACTGTCTACTGTTTACTATAATAGGCCACTAGCAGGGGGTGTAAATCATCCTGATCGTATCTGATCGGGATGATTGAAGTCCGCCACCTAAGAGGTGGCAGACAAGTTAAGGAGCAGCGGTCTTATGACCGCTGCTTCTTAAGTTTCTGGCGAGCCAGAAACTTCGGGGGTAGATTGCAGCATCCACTGCTTGGTAAATCTACGCCACTGTCTGCAATCTGAGCTGAGTTAGATAATGAAAAGTAGCAAGAGGGTGCCAGCAAATTCCAATATAAATGTATTAAATAAGACAAAAAATAGGACAACGTTTCGGGATCTTATCCCTTAGTCATACCATGGCATGACTAAGGGATAAGATCCCGAAACGTTGTCCTATTTTTTGTCTTATTTAATAAATTTATATTGGAATTTGCTGGCACCCTTTTGCTACTTTTCATATGTGTCTTTGGGCCTAGGCAGTGGCCCTTGGGTGACTTGCAATACCAACCTAGAGTGCTGAAATATCTTCTTAGATAATGAATGCAGGTGCATATGACCTGTGGCTATTTGCTCTAAAGATTACATATACAGGAAAACGTCAGCGATAACTTAATAAAGTCTATTGTTAAAATGCTTCTAATAAAAATGTATGTGCATTTCAAAATGCATTTCAAATTCCTCAAAAAATGTCCCTTTAGCAATTCTAATATTCTATACAGATATACATTTATATAGCTGCAACACATATATGTAGTTGTGTATAAATATATTTCTCTTGTTAAGTGTATTCAGTCCACGGGTCATCCATTACTTATGGGATTATATCTCCTTCCCAACAGGAAGTTGCATGAGGATCACCCAAGCAGAGCTGCTATATAGCTCCTCCCCTCACACGTCATATCCAGTCATTCTCTTGCAACTCAACTAGATAGGTCGTTGTGAGAGGTCTGTGGTGTTTTTATACTTAGTTTATTTCTTCAATCAAAAGTTTGTTATTTTAAATGGCACCGGAGTGTGCTGTTTGTTCTCAGGCAGTATTTAGAAGAAGAATCTGCCTGAGTTTTCTATGATCTTAGCGGACGTAACTAAGATCCACTGGCTGTTCTCGCACATTCTGAGGAGTGGGGTAACTTTCAGAAAGGGAATAGCATGCGGGGAATCCCACAAAAGAGGTATGTGCAGTAAATTATTTTTCTAAGGAATGGAATTGACTAAGAAAATACTGCTGATACTGATGTAATGTAAGTACAGCCTTAAATGCAGCAGCGACTGGTATCAGGCTGATGAATGTATGTACAATAAGTAATTTTCTAAGGAATGGAATTTGACTAAGAAAATACTGTTAATACCGAAGTATTGTATAAGCCTTAACTGCAGTAGAAGCGACTGGTAGCAGGCTTATTAATAACACTATCTAACATTTAAAGTGTATGTTTAAAACGTTTACTGGCATGTTATTCGTTTTTTGTGAGGTACTTTGGTGATAAATCTTTTGGGGCATGATTTTCCACATGGCTGTCGTTTATTTCTATATAGAAGCGTTTAACTGAGGTTTCCCACTGTTGTAATAGGAGTGGGAGGAGCCTATTTTAGCGCTTTTTTTGCGCAGTAAAAATTCAGCTTCTTCCTCCTTGATCCAGGATGTCTCTAGAGAGCTCAGGGGTCTTCAAAAGTCATTTTGAGGGAGGTAATCAGTCACAGCAGACCTGTGACAGTGTGTTTGACTGTGATAAAAAAACGTTAATTGTTAATTTGATTATCCGTTTTTGGGTATTTAGGGGTTAATCATCCATTTGCTAGTGGGTGCAATACTCTTCTAACTTAATACATTTACTGTGAAGATTTGGTTGCTATAACTGATTTGGTTCTTTGTTATTTCAACTGTGACGTCTTTTTATGTGCTTCTTAACCCCTTAAGGACCAGCGACGTACCCTGTATGTCACTGTCCTTTTTTTGGGACTTGATTGTTTTATAGTGCGGTCTTGCCACCAGCGTTGAGACTGCTCTATTCCACAAAGCCTGCTGGAGGGAGTGCATTAATAGTGTGTTCTTGCTAGACTTGTGCTATTATGTCCTGAAAAAGCCCTTAACGACCAGTGACATACAGGGTACATTGTGGTCATTAAGGGGTTAAAGGCGCAGTAGCGTTTTTTATATTGCTTGTAAATTTACTTGAAAGGTTTTTCCAAGCTTGCTAGTCTCATTGCGAGTCTGTTTAAACATGTCTGACACAGATGAATCTGCTTGTTCACTATGTTTGAAAGCCAATGTGGAGCCCCACAGAAATATGTGTACTAATTGTATTGATGTCACTTTGCATAAAAGTCAATCTATATCTGTAAAGAAATTATCACTAGACAACGAGGGGGAACTTATGCTGACTAACTCTCCTCACGTGTCAGTACCTTCGCCTCCCGCTCAGGGGGCGCGTGATATTGTGGCGCCAAGTGCATCAGAGAGGCCCATACAAATCACTTTGCAAGACATGGCTGCTGTTATGACAGAGGTATTATCTAAATTGCCTGAATTAAGAGGCAAGCGCGATAGCTCTGGGTTA
This sequence comes from Bombina bombina, assembly GCF_027579735.1. Lineage (NCBI taxonomy): Eukaryota > Metazoa > Chordata > Amphibia > Anura > Bombinatoridae > Bombina > Bombina bombina. The sequence goes on from NC_069499.1 coordinate 589,334,692, forward strand.
AGGACAGAGCGCGCTGATGATGTGAGAGCCATGTCTGATACTGCGTCACAATTTGCAGAACATGAGGACGGAGAGCTTCATTCTGTGGGTGACGGATCTGATCCAGGGAGACCGGATTCAGAGATTTCTAATTTTAAATTTAAGCTTGAGAACCTCCGCGTATTGCTAGTGGAGGTATTAGCGGCTCTGAATGATTGTAACACGGTTGCAATTCCAGAGAAAGTATGTAGGTTGGATAGATACTTTGCGGTACCGGTGTGTACTGACGTTTTTCCTATACCTAAAAGGCTTACAGAAATTATTAGCAAGGAGTGGGATAGACCCGGTGTGCCCTTTTCCCCACCTCCGATGTTTAGAAAAATGTTCCCGATAGACGCCACCACACGAGACTTATGGCAGACGGTCCCTAAGGTGGAGGGAGCAGTTTCTACTTTAGCTAAGTGTACCACTATCCCGGTGGAGGATAGTTGTGCTTTTTCGGATCCAATGGATAAAAAATTAGAAGGTTACCTTAAGAAAGTGTTTGTTCAACAAGGTTTTATCTTACAGCCCCTTGCATGCATTGCGCCTGTCACTGCGGCTGCGGCATTCTGGTTTGAGTCTCTGGAAGAGGCCATTCGCACAGCTCCATTGGATGAGATTATGGCCAAGCTTAAAGCACTTAAGCTAGCTAATGCATTTGTTTCTGATGCTGTTGTACATTTAACCAAACTAACGGCTAAGAACTCCGGATTCGCCATCCAGGCGCGCAGGGCGCTATGGCTTAAATCCTGGTCAGCTGACGTGACTTCTAAATCTAAATTGCTTAATATTCCTTTCAAAGGGCAGACCTTATTCGGGCCCGGCTTGAAAGAAATTATTGCTGACATTACTGGGGGTAAGGGTCATACTCTTCCTCAGGACAGGGCCAAGTCAAAGGCCAAACAGTCTAATTTTCGTGCCTTTCGTAATTTCAAGGCAGGAGCAGCATCAACTTCCTCCGCTCCAAAACAGGAAGGACCTGTTGCTCGTTACAGACAGGGCTGGAAAACTAACCAGTCCTGGAACAAGGGCAAGCAGGCCAGAAAGCCTTCTTCTGCCCCTAAGACAGCATGAAGAGAGGGCCCCCTATCCGGAAACGGATCTAGTGGGGGGCAGACTATCTCTCTTCGCCCAGGCTTGGGCAAGAGATGTCCAGGATCCCTGGGCGTTGGAGATCATATCTCAGGGATATCTTCTGGACTTCAAAGCATCTCCTCCACAAGGGAGATTTCATCTTTCAAGGTTATCAGCAAACCAAATAAAGAAAGAGGCATTTCTACGCTGTGTGCAAGACCTCTTAGTATTGGGGGGTGATCCACCCAGTTCCGCGGACGGAACAAGGGCAAGGGTTTTACTCAAATCTGTTTGTGGTTCCCAAGAAAGAGGGAACCTTCAGACCAATCTTGGACCTAAAAATCTTAAACAAATTCCTAAGAGTTCCATCATTCAAAATGGAAACTATTCGAACCATCCTACCCATGATCCAAGAGGGTCAATACATGACCACGGTAGACTTAAAGGATGCCTACCTTCATATACCGATTCACAAAGATCATTATCGGTACCTAAGATTTGCCTTTCTAGACAGGCATTACCAGTTTGTAGCTCTTCCCTTCGGGTTGGCTACAGCCCCGAGAATCTTTACAAAGGTTCTGGGCTCACTTCTGGCGGTATCTAGACAACATCCTGATACAGGCGTCAAGCTTTCAAATGGCCAAGTCTCATACAGAGATAGTTCTGGCATTTCTGAGGTCGCATGGGTGGAAGGTGAACGTGGAAAAGAGTTCTCTATCACCACTCACAAGAGTCTCCTTCCTAGGGACTCTTATAGATTCTGTAGAGATGAAAATTTACCTGACGGAGTCCAGGTTATCAAAACTTCTAAATGCTTGCAGTGTCCTTCATTCCATTCCACGCCCGTCGGTGGCTCAGTGCATGGAAGTAATCGGCTTAATGGTAGCGGCAATGGACATAGTGCCATTTGCGCGCCTGCATCTCAGACCGCTGCAATTATGCATGCTAATTCAGTGGAATGGGAATTACTCAGATTTGTCCCCTCTACTAAATCTGGATCAAGAGACCAGAGATTCTCTTCTCTGGTGGCTTTCTAGTGTCCATCTGTCCAAGGGTATGACCTTTCGCAGGCCAGATTGGACGATTGTAACAACAGATGCCAGCCTTCTAGGTTGGGGCGCAGTCTGGAATTCCCTGAAGGCTCAGGGATCGTGGACTCAGGAGGAGAAACTCCTCCCAATAAATATTCTAGAGTTAAGAGCAATATTCAATGCTCTTCTAGCTTGGCCTCAGTTAGCAACACTGAGGTTCATCAGATTTCAGTCGGACAACATCACGACTGTGGCTTACATCAACCATCAAGGGGGAACCAGGAGTTCCCTAGCGATGTTAGAAGTCTCAAAGATATTTCGCTGGGCAGAGTCTCACTCTTGCCACCTGTCAGCGATCCACATCCCAGGCGTTGAGAACTGGGAGGCGGATTTTCTAAGTCGTCAGACTTTTCATCCGGGGGAGTGGGAACTCCATCCGGAGGTGTTTACTCAACTGATCCATCGTTGGGGCAAACCAGAACTGGATCTCATGGCGTCTCGCCAGAACGCCAAGCTTCCTTATTACGGATCCAGGTCCAGGGACCCGGGAGCAGTGCTGATAGATGCTCTGAAAGCCCCTTGGGTCTTCAACTTGGCTTATGTGTTTCCACCATTCCCGATGCTTCCTCGACTGATTGCCAGGATCAAACAAGAAAGAGCATCAGTGATTCTGATAGCGCCTGCGTGGCCACGCAGGACCTGGTATGCAGACCTAGTGGACATGTCGTCCTGTCCACCATGGTCTCTGCCTCTGAGGCAGGACCTTCTAATTCAAGGTCCTTTCAATCATCCAAATCTAATTTCTCTGAGACTGACTGCATGGAGATTGAATGCTTGATTCTATCAAAGCGTGGCTTCTCGGAGTCGGTTATTGATACCTTAATACAGGCTCGGAAACCTGTTACCAGAAAAATTTACCATAAGATATGGCGTAAATATTTATACTGGTGCGAATCCAAGAGTTACTCATGGAGTAAGGTTAGGATTCCTAGGATATTGTCTTTTCTACAAGAGGGTTTAGAAAAGGGCTTATCTGCTAGTTCGTTAAAGGGACAGATTTCTGCTCTGTCTATTCTTCTACACAAACGTCTGGCAGAAGTTCCAGACGTTCAGGCCTTTTGTCAGGCTTTGGCTAGGATTAGGCCTGTGTTTAAGACTGTTGCTCCGCCGTGGAGTTTAAACTTAGTTCTTAAAGTTCTTCAAGGTGTTCCGTTTGAACCCCTTCATTCCATTGATATTAAGCTGTTATCTTGGAAAGTTCGGTTTTTGATGGCTATTTCCTCGGCTCGAAGAGTCTTTGAGTTATCTGCCTTACATTGTGATTCTCCTTATCTGATTTTCCATTCAGACAAGGAGGTTCTGCGTACTAAACCTGGGTTCTTACCTAAGGTAGTTTCTAACAGGAATATCAATCAAGAGATTGTTGTTCCATCACTGTGTCCTAACCCTTCTTCAAAGAAGGAACGACTCTTGCATAATCTGGACGTAGTCCGTGCCCTGAAGTTCTATTTGCAGGCAACTAAAGATTTTCGTCAAACTTCTTCCCTGTTTGTCGTTTACTCTGGACAGAGGAGAGGTCAAAAAGCTTCGGCTACCTCTCTCTCCTTTTGGCTTCGTAGCATAATACGCTTAGCCTATGAGACTGCTGGACAGCAGCCTCCTGAAAAAGTTACAGCTCATTCCACTAGAGCTGTGGCTTCCACCTGGGCCTTTAAGAATGAGGCCTCTGTTGAACAGATTTGCAAGGCTGCAACTTGGTCTTCACTTCACACTTTTTCAAAATTTTACAAATTTGACACTTTTGCTTCTTCGGAGGCTGTTTTTGGGAGAAAGGTTCTACAGGCAGTGGTTCCTTCCGTTTAAAGTTCCTGCCTTGTCCCTCCCATCATCCGTGTACTTTAGCTTTGGTATTGGTATCCCATAAGTAATGGATGACCCGTGGACTGAATACACTTAACAAGAGAAAACATAATTTATGCTTACCTGATAAATTTATTTCTCTTGTAGTGTATTCAGTCCACGGCCCGCCCTGTCTTTTAAGGCAGATCTAAATTTTTAATTTAAACTACAGTCACCACTGCACCCTATGGTTTCTCCTTTCTTGTCTTGTTTCGGTCGAATGACTGGATATGACGTGTGAGGGGAGGAGCTATATAGCAGCTCTGCTTGGGTGATCCTCTTGCAACTTCCTGTTGGGAAGGAGATATAATCCCATAAGTAATGGATGACCCGTGGACTGAATACACTACAAGAGAAATAAATTTATCAGGTAAGCATAAATTATGTTTTTATATGAGGTACATATTTTTCTATCACAATTCAGACAGAGCGTGCAATTTTACACAACTTTCCAATTTACTTCTATTATCAAATTGTGTTCCTTCTTTTGGTATCCTTTGTTAAAGGAACAGCAATGCACTACTGGGAGCTAGCTGAACTAATTGGGTGAGCTAATGACATAAGGCATGTGTGCACAGGCACTAATCAGCATTGCTGCTCCTGAGCCCACCTACATATTTTCAACACTGGATACCAAGAAAATGAAGCAAATTAGATAATCGGAATAAAATGGAAAGTTGATTAAAAATGCATGATCTGTCTAACTTTAATTTTGAATGTACTGTTCCTTTAAACTAAATGTCACTCAAGGGGCACTATAATTCAGTCTGGTTGAGTCTTACTTGCCATAAAGTTGGGAACACTTAAAATTTGATCTGTGGTTACATCTCAGGAGACACAGAGAAAAATATCTGAAATTGTTATACATTTCTTGTCTTTGTTCTCACTTCTAGCTGTCAACATAGCTCATCCTATATTATAAAAGGCCAAGTATGTTTGTCCGATGCAATCATACGCAGTAGAGAGTACGCAAAGACACACATACCTGGCCTTAACCGCAGACGCGAGATAGCTTCATGAAGCTCCAGCAATCTCAGCTGTTAAAGGGACTTCTTTTGTGATTCAGATAGAGCATGCAATTTTAATCAACTTTCTAATTTACTCCTATTATCAATTTTTCTTCATTCTCTTGCTATCTTTATTTGAAAAAGAAGGCATCTAAGCTTTTTTTCTTTGGTTCAGACTCTAAACAGCACTTTTTTATGGTGGATGAATTTATCCGCCAATCAGCAAGGACAACCCAGGTTGTTCACCAAAAATGGGCCGGCATCTAAACTTACATTCTTGCATTTCAAATAAAGATACCAAGAGAATGAAGAACATTTCATAATAGGAGTAAATTAGAAAGTTGCTTAAAATGTCATGCTCTATCTGAATCACGAAAGAAAAAAATTGGGTTCAGTGTCCCTTTAAGTTACAGCAGAGAGATTGAGCTCCTGAAGCTTCAGGCATCTTCCTCATATGTAGCCGGAGCGCGATCGGTGCTCCACCTCCATATGAGGGCAGATGCCTGATTGTTACAGATGGTGACACTGTGTGCTGGTGCCTGCGGGAGGTGTGGGCTAGAGCCCTTAGGGCGGGGATAAATGGCGATCGCCGGAGGGGGGAGGTGGTGGGACCACTACACTACACTATCATTATTTTTTTAAATTAAAAAGGGGGGTTATAGGTACTGGCAGACAATGGAAATAGTTAGAGTGGGGAGGGTTAGACAGCTGTTTGAGGGGGGAACAGGGAGGTTGGAGGGTTAGGGGGATCCTACACTGCAGAAAAATAAAGAGCTAGAGGGACAGGGATAGGATAGATATAGAGGGATATAGATAGAGAGATAGAGTTAAATGGATATAGAGATAGAGGGATAGATGGATCTAAGCAGTGCACAGGCGCATCCAGTCTGTTGGTTACTAAGACCTGCAATAAGCACTGCGCTAGCAGACCCACCACAGCTGACAAGGGGAGGCAGCATATCGGCACAAGGTCTTCTCCAGCCTCACCTTGTAAGCATATCCCCGGGCAAGTTTCTCACCAAGAACGCTTGCACTGTAAAAATACCGGCAACTCTAAATGAAGCAACGGTTTAAAGGAGCACTGCCTGTGAAGAGCGACCTTAATCAGCGCATGTGCCTTGTCTTCTCTGTAAAAGCCTGCACTTTATCGCTCACTGTACTGTGTGCTAGCTTTTAGAAAGAGGATAGGGCAGATGTGCTGCCCCTCCCAAATCTGCTGCCCTAGGCACCGGCCTTGTTGGCCTAGGCCATAATACGGCCCTGGAAAGGTATATTTCTTTCTTTAAATATTTTGGCCCATGTACATAGGCTTTAACACTAGTCTTCTTATAACAGAATAAAAAGTCATATCTTCATTTGCTACATTTTGTTTCATCTGCAGATCATTTAGCTTTGTATCTTAAAGAGACAGTCAACACCAAAATTGATATAGTTTAAAAAGATAGATAATAACACCAGCTGGTAGGGGGCAGATTACGATTTTTCAAAGAAATTTGGATCAATTCAATTCACAATCTTTGGATTCAAAACATTGTTTCAGAAGGGTACAGAATTGGCTTCAAGATAAGGCCTCCTGCAAAGAGATTTTTTCTTTCCCGTGTCCCAGTAAATCCAGCGAAGGCTCAAGCATTTCTGAAATGTGTTTCAGATCTAGAGTTGGCTGGAGTAATTATGCCAGTTCCAGTTCTGGAACAGGGGCTGGGGTTTTATTCAAATCTCTTCATTGTACCAAAGAAGGAGAATTCCTTCAGACCAGTTCTGGATCTAAAAATATTGAATCGTTATGTAAGGATACCAACATTCAAAATGGTAACTATAAGGACTATCCTGCCTTTTGTTCAGCAAGGGCATTATATGTCCACAATAGATTTACAGGATGCATATCTGCATATTCCGATTCATCCAGATCACTATCAGTTTCTGAGATTCTCTTTCCTAGACAAGCATTACCAGTTTGTGGCTCTGCCGTTTGGCCTAGCAACAGCTCCAAGATTTTTTACAAAGGTTCTCGGTGCCCTTCTGTCTGTAATCAGAGAACAGGGTATTGTGGTATTTCCTTATTTGGACGATATCTTGGTACTTGCTCAGTCTTCACATTTAGCAGAATCTCATACGAATCGACTTGTGTTGTTTCTTCAAGATCATGGTTGGAGGATCAATTTACCGAAAAGTTCATTGATTCCTCAAACAAGGGTAACCTTTTTAGGTTTCCAGATAGATTCAGCGTCCATGACTCTGTCTCTGACAGACAAGAGACGTCTAAAATTGATCTCAGCTTGTCGAAAACCTTCAATCACAATCATTCCCTTCGGTAGCCTTATGCATGGAAATTCTAGGTCTTATGACTGCTGCATCGGACGCGATCCCCTTTGCTCGTTTTCACATGCGACCTCTTCAGCTCTGTATGCTGAACCAGTGGTGCAGGGATTACACAAAGATATCTCAAGTAATATCTTTAAAACCGATTGTACGACACTCTCTGACGTGGTGGACAGATCACCATCGTTTAGTTCAGGGGGCTTCTTTTGTTCTTCCGACCTGGACTGTAATTTCAACAGATGCAAGTCTGACAGGTTGTGGAGCTGTTTGGGGGTCTCTGACAGCACAAGGGGTTTGGGAATCTCAGGAGGTGAGATTACCAATCAATATTTTGGAACTCCGTGCAATTTTCAGAGCTCTTCAGTCATGGCCTCTTCTAAAGAGAGAATCGTTCATTTGTTTTCAGACAGACAATGTCACATCTGTGGCATACATCAATCATCAAGGAGGGACTCACAGTCCTCTGGCTATGAAAGAAGTATCTCGGATACTGGTATGGGCGGAATCCAGCTCCTGTCTAGTTTCTGCGGTTCATATCCCAGGTATAGACAATTGGGAAGCGGATTATCTCAGTCGCCAAACTTTACATCCGGGCAAATGGTCTCTTCACCCAGAGGTATTTCTTCAGATTGTTCAAATGTGGGGACTTCCAGAAATAGATCTGATGGCTTCTCATCTAAACAAGAAACTTCCCAGGTATCCGTCCAGATCCAGGGAGCCTCATGCGGAAGCAGTGGATGCATTGTCACTTCCTTGGAAGTATCATCCTGCCTATATCTTTCTGCCTCTAGTTCTTCTTCCAAGAGTAATCTCCAAGATTCTGAAGGAATGCTCGTTTGTTCTGCTGGTGGCTCCAGCATGGCCTCACAGGTTTTTTTGGTATGCGGATCTTGTCCGGATGGCCTCTTGCCAATAGTGGACTCTTTCGTTAAGATCAGACCTTCTGTCGCAAGGTCCTTTTTTCCATCAGGATCTCAAATCCTTAAATTTAAAGGTATGGAGATTGAACGCTTGATTCTTAGTCAAAGAGGTTTCTCTGACTCTGTAATTAATACTATGTTACAGGCTCGTAAATCTGTATCTAGGAAGATATATTATAGAGTCTGGAAGACTTACATTTCTTGGTGTCTCTCATAATTTTTCCTGGCATTCTTTTAGAATTCCGAGAATTTTACAGTTTCTTCAGGATGGTTTGGATAAAGGTTTGTCTGCAAGTTCCTTGAAAGGACAAATCTCTGCTCTTTCTGTTCTTTTTCACAGAAATATTGCTGATCTTCCTGATATTCATTGTTTTGTACAAGCTTTGGTTCGTATAAAACCTGTCATTAAGTCAATTTCTCCTCCTTGGATTTTGAATTTGGTTCTGGGGGCTCTTCAAGCTCCTCTGTTTGAACATATGCATTCATTGGACATTAAATTACTTTCTTGGAAAGTTTTGTTTCTTTTGGCCATCTCTTCTGCTAGAAGAGTTTCTGAATTATCTGCTCTTTCTTGTGAGTCTCCTTTTCTAATTTTTCATCAGGATAAGGCGGTGTTGCGAACTTCTTTTAAATTTTTACCTAAGGTTGTGAATTCTAACAACATTAGTAGAGAAATTGTGGTTCCTTCATTATGTCCTAATCCTAAGAATTCTAAGGAAAGATCATTGCATTCTTTGGATGTAGTTAGAGCTTTGAAATATTATGTTGAAGCTACTAAGAATTTCCGAAAGACTTCTAGTCTATTTGTTATCTTTTCTGGTTCTAGGAAAGGTCAGAAGGCCTCTGCCATTTCTTTGGCATCTTGGTTGAAATCTTTAATTCATCTTGCTTATGTCGAGTCGGGTAAAACTCCGCCTCGAAGGATTACAGTTCATTCTACTAGGTCAGTTTCTACTTCCTGGGCGTTTAGGAATGAAGCTTCGGTTTATCAGATTTGGAAAGCAGCAACTTGGTCTTCTTTGCATACTTTTACTAAATTCTACCATTTTGATGTGTTTTCTTCTTCTGAAGCAGTTTTTGGTAGAAAAGTACTTCAGGCAGCTGTTTCAGTTTGATTCTTCTGCTTATGATTTCAGTTTTTTTCATTATAAGATTTAAACTTTATTTTGGGTGTGGATTATTTTCAGCGGAATTGGCTGTCTTTATTTTATCCCTCCCTCTCTAGTTACTCTTGCGTGGAAGATCCACATCTTGGGTAGTCATTATCCCATACGTCACTAGCTCATGGACTCTTGCTAATTACATGAAAGAAAACATAATTTATGTAAGAACTTACCTGATAAATTCATTTCTTTCATATTAGCAAGAGTCCATGAGGCCCACCCTTGTTTGTGGTGGTTATGATTTTTTTTGTATAAAGCACAATTATTCCAATTCCTTATTTTTTATGCTTTCGCACTTTTGTCTTATCACCCCACTTCTTGGCTATGCGTTAAACTGATTTGTGGGTGTGGTGAGGGGTGTATTTATAGGCATTTTGAGGTTTGGGAAACTTTGCCCCTCCTGGTAGGAATGTATATCCCATACGTCACTAGCTCATGGACTCTTGCTAATATGAAAGAAATGAATTTATCAGGTAAGTTCTTACATAAATTATGTTTTTACCTGACCCACCAATAATCCCCACACCCCTTTTATCCATAACCTGCTTGTATTCCATTATTACACTGACCATCACTTCAATTAACACTCACCTACCGTCGTCATGAAACGCTATTGTTGTTAACGTTTAACTTCATATCTAACCATCTGGACCTCCAGTAAAGTTAACCCTATATTGTCTGGACATACTACTGCTGTTACCCATAACTTATAGATCCAAACCCCCAGAACCCACTGCAAATAATAATAAAAAGCGTGAAGAAAAGAAAGATCCTAGGATTAAAATGTAAACTCTAGTGACATCACATTAAAGGGATATGAAACCCACATTTTTTCTTTCATGATTTCGAAAGAGCATGTAATTTTAAACAACTTTCTAAATTACCTCTATTATATAATTTGCTTAATTGTCTTACTATTCTTTGCTGAAAAGCATATCTAGATAGGCTCAGTAGCTGTTGATTAGTTGTTGCACATAGATGCCTCATGTGATTGGTTCACCCATGTGCATTGCTATTTCTTCAACAAAGGATATCTAAAGAATGAAGCAAATTAGATAATAGAAGTAAATTGAAATGTTATTGGAAATTGTATTCTCTATCTGAATCGTGAAAGAAAAATGTTGCGTTTAGTGTCCCTTTAACAAAGTACAGTAGTCACCCCACTTACTTAGAAGCTCCCAATTTAGCACTGTTGATGAGATTAAGCAGGGACACACACTGAAAGGGGCTGAGAGCAGACACTCCTCCCTTCCCCTGCATATGAAAAGACCCATTATACAAACAGAAGCAATCTGAAGTCTGTATACATCCGTATATATTTATAACTTTGGGGCTTAGTTAGGTTTCTGAAAATCAGCACAATGTTATTTTAAAAATAAGCAAAACTATACATTTTTACAAAGATACTCGATCGGGTTGAATTGTGTCTTTAGACCGCTGCTCCATAACTTGCGTTTCTTGCGAGTCTTAAGACTTGCCAGAAACACGGGCCCTCAAGCTCCATTCAGAGCTTTATAAATGGGCCTCTAAATGTTACAAATATGCCTGCTCTGTTTTTCATATAAAAAAAAATAAATAAAAGAAAGTATTCTCAAACTGATTTCCATTTCTGTGTTTGTTTGTTTAAATTAAAGGGGACATGAAACCCACATTTTTTATTTTAGGATTCAGATAGAGCATGTGATTTTAAAGGGACACTGAACCCAATTTTTTTCTATCGTGATTCAGATAGGGCATGCAATTTTAAGCAACTTTCTAATTTACTCCTATTATCAAATTCATTTCATTCTCTTGGTATCTATATTTGAAATGCAAGAATGTAAGTTTAGATGCCGGCCCATTTTTGGTGAACACACTGTGTTGTTCTTGCTGATTGGTGGGTAAATTCACCTACCAATAAACAAGTGCTTTCCATGGTTCTGAACCACAAAAATAGCTTAGATGCCTTCTTTTTCAAATAAAGAAAGCAAGAGAACGAAGAAAAAATGATAATAGGAGTAAATTAGAAAGTTGTTTAAAATTGCATGCTCTATCTGAATCATGAAAGAAAAAAAATGGTTTTAGTGTCCCTTTAAACAACTTTCCAATTTACTTTTATTATCTAATTTTGAAAATGATACCTAGGTAGGCTCAGTTTAAACAGCTTTACATAGTTTCACAAACTGAGTTTCTGCTCGCTCACATGTATGTTTGTTTAGTATAATGCACCTAATTACAGCTATCTACACCTGATAAGTAAACTCATTATTGATGGATGAAATTTAAACCATCACCTACATTGAGTATACAGGTATACCTCACTTTACAGCGCTTCACTTTACAGCGCTTTGTGGAGCTTAAGTTCAACCTTTAAGGATTTTGAAACAGTTCTGTAATCTTCGTTAGTTTGCAAAAAAAGTGACTGGCACCATTTTGTTATGCTTAGTTCACTCTGTTTACAGCATTACAGTGCAATCTGTGTCTCATTGTTATAGTCTGGCAAATTTTACTACAGTAATTGTAACTATTTTACAGGTACAGTATTTATTGAATACTAATTAAATACTGTGCTGTGCTAGTGTTAAACTAAACGTAGCACTATTGCACCCCTAATATATGTTAGTTCAAACATGTTTCATGTTTTTTAAACACACTGGCAAGTTAAAATAAAGCTAAAACTGCCTTGTTTCACTTTAAGGCGGTTTTCACTTTACAGCGGGGCTCCGGTCATAGTTATAGTTAGGGTTCATTTGGATTTGGGATTTAAGGGGATATGGGATTAATGTGGAAGAGACACCTAGGTAGGTGTCTGGAGTACTACAGGGCAGGAAATAGCGCTCTCATCTAGTGCTCTTGCAAATGGATAACATTCATTTAAAACTGCTGCCATATAGTGCTCCAGACACGCACACATCCCTGAGCTTACATCCCTGCTTTTTAACAAACTATACCAAGAGAATAATGAAAATGTGATAATAGAAGTAAATTAGAAAGTTGTTTAAAATGTGTGTTCTATCCGAATCATGAAAGAATACATTTTGAGTTTTATGTCCTTTTAATTGCACGGGGGGGGGGGGGGGTTATGGTTAGTGGGTGTGTCCTTGTGTGTAGGGCTATTTGCAGAGGCCACTGTCTATTCCATTAAGGCTGTGACACACTGCAAGCGATGCGGCGCGAGGTGAAGCAGCTTCTTCGTGTCGCATCGATTCTTAAGTTCAGATATTTCATCTCTGAGCGCTCAGCTACGCGACCTGACGCAGCAGAGTGCTCAGAGATGAAAATGCAGGGCACACTGAGCGCGCACAGCCGCATCTACACGCTGCGCTCCGCTTCGCTTGCAGTGTGTCACAGCCTTTAGGGTTATGTGATAGAGCCCTGTGGTTGTGAGGTTTTATATATATACAGGGAGTGCAGAATTATTAGGCAAATGAGTATTTTGACCACATCATCCTCTTTATGCATGTTGTCTTACTCCAAGCTGTATAGGCTTGAAAGCCTACTACCAATTAAGCATATTAGGAGATGTGCATCTCTGTAATGAGAAGGGGTGTGGTCTAATGACATCAACACCCTATATCAGGTGTGCATAATTATTAGGCAACTTCCTTTCCTTTGGCAAAATGGGTCAAAAGAAGGACTTGACAGGCTCAGAAAAGTCAAAAATAGTGAGATATTTTGCAGAGGGATGCAGCACTCTTAAAATTGCAAAGCTTCTGAAGCGTGATCATCGAACAATCAAGCGTTTCATTCAAAATAGTCAACAGGGTTGCAAGAAGCGTGTGGAAAAACCAAGGCGCAAAATAACTGCCCATGAACTGAGAAAAGTCAAGCGTGCAGCTGCCAAGATGCCACTTGCCACCAGTTTGGCCATATTTCAGAGCTGCAACATCACGGGAGTGCCCAAAAGCACAAGGTGTGCAATACTCAGAGACATGGCCAAGGTAAGAAAGGCTGAAAGACGACCACCACTGAACAAGACACACAAGCTGAAACGTCAAGACTGGGCCAAGAAATATCTCAAGACTGATTTTTCTAAGGTTTTATGGACTGATGAAATGAGAGTGAGTCTTGATGGGCCAGATGGATGGGCCCGTGGCTGGATTGGTAAAGGGCAGAGAGCTCCAGTCCGACTCAGACGCCAGCAAGGTGGAGGTGGAGTACTGGTTTGGGCTGGTATCATCAAAGATGAGCTTGTGGGGCCTTTTCGGGTTGAGGATGGAGTCAAGCTCAACTCCCAGTCCTACTGCCAGTTTCTGGAAGACACCTTCTTCAAGCAGTGGTACAGGAAGAAGTCTGCATCCTTCAAGAAAAACATGATTTTCATGCAGGACAATGTTCCATCACACGCGTCCAAGTACTCCACAGCGTGGCTGGCAAGAAAGGGTATAAAAGAAGAAAATCTAATGACATGGCCTCCTTGTTCACCTGATCTGAACCCCATTGAGAACCTGTGGTCCATCATCAAATGTGAGATTTACAAGGAGGGAAAACAGTACACCTCTCTGAACAGTGTCTGGGAGGCTGTGGTTGCTGCTGCACGCAATGTTGATGGTGAACAGATCAAAACACTGACAGAATCCATGGATGGCAGGCTTTTGAGTGTCCTTGCAAAGAAAGGTGGCTATATTGGTCACTGATTTGTTTTTGTTTTGTTTTTGAATGTCAGAAATGTATATTTGTGAATGTTGAGATGTTATATTGGTTTCACTGTTAAAAATAAATAATTGAAATGGGTATATATTTGTTTTTTGTTAAGTTGCCTAATAATTATGCACAGTAATAGTCACCTGCACACACAGCTATCCCCCTAAAATAGCTATAACTAAAAACAAACTAAAAACTACTTCCAAAACTATTCAGCTTTGATATTAATGAGTTTTTTGGGTTCATTGAGAACATGGTTGTTGTTCAATAATAAAATGAATCCTCAAAAATACAACTTGCCTAATAATTCTGCACTCCCTGTATATATATATATATATATATATATACACATACATACATACACACACACACACACACACACACACACACACATATATACACACACACACACACAAATATATATATATATACACACACACACACACATACATATATATATATATATATATACATACACACACATATATATACATACAGTATATATGTATATATATATATATATATATCACGGGGTAAAGAAGAGAGAACAACCAGGAACGAAATGCCGGATATAAAGACATGGGATTCAGCACTCTTTAAAGAAAAATAGCTCACAAATGTAGAATATACAATAAGGCTTTAATCGTGACAAATGTGTGGTCCCTCTCACCATGAAAGCACTGTGACGCAGTTAATGGTATCAAGGAACAGTATATACATAAGGATAAATGATTCTAGAGCAATAAAATGTTATAGAAGTCAAAAGGACAACTTACAAACATATAAACCTGACCGGTCAGGGATGAACACGAGTACCAGTGTGAAAATGACCTGCTTTCAGTCACATACAAATACTGGAGGAGATAAATAATCGACCCTCTACACCCTGCTGCACACAGAACCCCCTGAGGTGAACCCTCAGTGCATGGAGGTATATACTGGGCAGGTAAAGTGTGGGATCTAAGAGGTGAATTATAATCTCCTAACAAGTGAAAGCAGGTAAACTGACAGAGATTACAAGAAATTTCAAGTACATATAAAAGCATGTATATAGAGGGGAATTGTCACCCAGACTGACTACATCCAGCTGCACACAGCACCTCTTAGACAGAGGTAAAAAGCTAGGCAGGTTGAGAAAGGGATCTAAGTAGTCTCAGTGAACGTGTCCCCTAGATATGTACAGGATCAGCAGTATAAAACAGAAATTGCATGGAAAACAAACAGCAATAACGTTAACAGGAGTCCATCAAAATAGCGTTAAAGTTCGTATGCCATAGTGGTTAATAAGCAGACATTCCAGAGTGTGCAGATGTAGCAGTTAGTATCCAAAAGCCAAGCAAGAGGAAAACATATAGAGAAAGAAGCTTGTCAAGCATGTACGTGCATACATCTGTTGATATCTTTGCAAACCACTGTAGAGTTGTAGAGGCCCCCTCGACAGGGAGAGTCATATGAGAAAATGCACAGTATAATAGCTGGCAGGAAAGTTCTTTGCAAGGCAAAAGGTAAGTGCAATACGACCTTAACTTCCAGGAGAATAGCTGTTATCCGTTATGCCGATCCATGCATATCCAGGCTGTGAGCACTGTTAAAGCTAAAAGCGTTCTTCTTATCTGGCATCTTTCGCACCACACCTCCATAAGCGGAACCAGAAAACACCGGTGCAAGCGTACATCACAAGGTCCGGTTGGGCTTCGTCAGGGCGTAAAACTTCAGAGACCTTTATGTCTCAATTTATACACATCGGTAGTAGCGCCTCTGCTGGTAGGTGAAAATATTCGCAAGTGGCACTAAAGGTACCAAAACATAGAGCAAAGTACACACAAAATCTGTCTGGAGAAATATTTTCTTAGAGCATACACTCTGGTAAAACTGGAAAATTTATATAGTATTTTTAAAATTGCACAAATGGTGCATAAAGCACCTTTATGCAGCCATAGATTTGCATGAATTATTTTACTTTTTCTATAGATACCATCGAGGAGCCTAAGAAAGCAGGTTACAGGGAGCAGGCCATGTCAATTCTGTCATTTAGGCCAACAGGTTATTGGGTCTCCAGAATTGAAATCCACCTGCACTCCTTACGTAGGAGGACCTTATCATTATCGCCTCCTCTATTGTTAGTGATGCCCCTGTCTATACCAACAAATCTCAGAGAATCAGGATTGCAGCCATGGGCCACTTCGAAATGTCTGGCAACATTACTTTTGGGATTTTTATTTTTGACATCACCTCGATGCTCAGTTATATGGTCCTTTATAGCCCTCCTGGTTTTGCCCACATAAAAACGTGGACAGCAGCAGTAGAGCAGATAGATGACCCCCTCAGTGTTACAGTTTACACAGTGTTTCATTATGTATATTTTCCCCGTCTGTGTGGCAAATTCCTTGGTTTTAACCATGTACTTGCATTCCACACATTTGCCACAAGGGTAGTTACCAATGGACCTGTGTTTTGTAAGCCAGTCTGTTTGTTTTTGTGTAGACGTGTATTGGCTCCTCACAAATTTATCTTTTAAATTGGGTGCCCTTCTGGCCGTAATATTGAGGCGTTCGCCCACTTCTTTTGACACTCCCTCATCACTGAGGAGAACATGCCAATTCTTGGCCAAGATCTGCCTCAAGGCAGTCCAGTGACAGTTATAATCCGCAATCAATTTTATTTTTGAGTCTTTCTCCTTTTCTTTCGGTATAAGGAGGTTATCTCTAGCTAAGCGGGCTGCATTATTCAAAGCCCCTCTCACTGTTCTTTTCGACTATCCCCTGTCTATGAACCTTTTTTCCATATCTGTTGCGTGTGAGAAGTATCTTTCTTTAGTAGAGCAGTTCCTGCGAAGCCTAAGGAACTGCCCTTTTGGTATACCCCTCTTGAGGTGACCAGGGTGATGGCTTGATGCAAGCAAGAGATCTGTCATAAGAGATCCCTGATCTATTTTAACTTTCACATCAAGAAAGGAGGGCATTGTATTTAGAAATGGTCTTAGAAAGTGATCAACGTAATTGCCTAAGTTTTCAGTTAGGCTTCCAATGCCTGCTATTATCGGCCGGACTGGGGGATTGCTGGGATTTTTATGTATCTTGGGGATACAGTAAAAAACCGGCATCACCGGAGGCTCAGGGTAGAGATAGTTGTACTCAGTGGTTGTTATAATACCGATAGCGGTATAATAGCAGGCATTGGAAGCCTAACTGAAAACTTAGGCAATTACATTGAACACTTTCGAAGACCATTTCTAAATACAATGCCCTCTTTTGTCATGGACACCTCAGATTTTCTGAGGAAAATCGACGGATTGTCGGTCCCTCCAGGCGCAATCCTTGTATGTCTTGATGTGGGAGGATTATGCTCATCCATTCCACACGAGATTGGTATCATGGCATGTAAACACTTATTGACGATGAGAGGAGTCAATGCTCAGAGACACACTGACTTTGTAGTGGAACTTGTGAAGTTTATACTTACAAATAACGTATTCATGTTTGACAACAAAATTTACAAACAACTGCAAGGGACGGCCATGGGTGCCACATGTGCTCCCACGTATGCCTGTCTCCACCTTAGTGTCTGGGAAATGGATGAAGTATATCAGAGCCCTCTCTTTGAGGAGAACATCCACATATGGCTCAGGTATGTGGATGATATTTTCCTCATATGGGAGGGCTCTGAAAACAACTTGAAAGAGTTTGTAAACACTCTTAATGTGAACAATAGGAATATTTCACTCACTCTGCAATTCAGTAAAGAGGAAATTTCCTTTCTTGATGTGAAAGTTAAAATAGATCAGGGATCTCTTATGACAGAAAATTATCGCAAGAGTACTGCAACTAACAGTCTCTTGCTTGCATCAAGCCATCACCCTGGTCACCTCAAGAGGGGTATACCAAAATGGCAGTTCCTTAGACTTCGCAGGAACTGCTCTACTAAAGAAAGATACTTCTCACATGCAACAGATATGGAAAAAAGGTTCATAGACAGGGGATATTCGAAAAGAACAGTGAGAGGGGCTTTGAATAATACAGCCCGCTTAGCTAGAGATAACCTCCTTATACCGAAAGAAAAGGAGAAAGACTCAAAAATAAGATTGATTGCGGATTATAACTGTCACTGGACTGCCTTGAGGCAGATCTTGGCCAAGAATTGGCATGTTCTCCTCAGTGATGAGGGAGTGTCAAAAGAAGTGGGCGAACGCCCCAATATTACGGCCAGAAGGGCACCCAATTTAAAAGATAAATTTGTGAGGAGCCAATACACGTCTGCACAAAAGCAAACAGACTGGCTTACAAAACACAGGTCCATTGGTAACTACCCTTGTGGCAAATGTGTGGCATGCAAGTACATGGTTAAAACCAAGGAATTTGCCACACAGACGGGGAAAATATACAAAATGAAACACTGTGTAAACTGTATCACTGAGGGGGTCATCTATCTGCTCTCCTGCAGCTGTCCACGTTTTTACGTGGGCAAAACCAGGAGGGCTATAAAGGACCGTATAACTGAGCATCGAGATGATGTCAAAAACAAAAATCCCAAAAGTAATGTTGCCAGACATTTCGAAGTGGCCCATGGCTGCAATCCTGATTCTCTGAGATTTGTTGGTATAGACAGGGGCATCACTAACAATAGAGGAGGCGATAATGATAAGGTCCTCCTACGTAAGGAGTGCAGGTGGATTTCAATTCTGGAGACCCAATTACCTGTGGGCCTAAATGACAGAATTGACATGGCCTGCTTCCTGTAACCTGCTTTCTTAGGCTCCTCGATGGTATTTATAGAAAAAGTAAAATAATTCATGCAAATCTATGGCTGCATAAAGGTGCTTTATGCACCATTTGTGCAATTTTTAAAGATACTATATCAATTTTCCAGTTTTACCAGAGTGTATGCTCTAACTTAGAAAATATTTCTCCAGACAGATTTTGTGTGTACTTTGCTCTATGTTTTGGTACCTTTGGTGCCACTTGTTGTCATGTATTGCCATGAACCTGTACCTTTAAACTGAGATCTCCACCCCTTCATTCATCTATTTAGGCACACCCTTTCTCAAGCTTCAGTGCTTGATTATTGTAGTTTGTTAAGGAATCCCCTGTTACTTTGTTCTAAAACCTCTATAGTTATTAAGCCTTCTAAAATTGCATAACGTATCTCTCTTTTATGCAATCCGCACATACTATTTAAAGCCTTTTGGAATCTTGTTACCAACTTGAAACTTTCAAAAGGAAATTGAAACAGTCACCTGAAATTATAACAACCAGCTTGCTACTTTGAGAGCCGCTTTGTTACACAAGGAAATTTGTGTGACGTCACTACCACGCTGAGACTCTCAGCCTCCGCTCTCCTCCATTCCACAGCCAACAGACTTGAACTGTAACGGAACACAGACCGCGCACAGCTCTCTACTCTGAGCGAGGATAGACTGCACATTGAGACCAAAGTCCCGGATACAGTTTGTTACAACTGATACTTTGTTGCCAATCCGCTCCCATCCTGTACGGTTGAGAACCGCAAGTATACTTACCTCATACTAAGTCTGTGCCTATGCTGTTATAAACAAACGATGTTGTTTCCATATATACTTGCTGAATTATTGCTTGTAACCTCTGCTAAGTGTAACCAGTCATTGAAGTTTAATCTGACCAGAAGTTTTATGGGGATTATCTATACTGCTGAGCAGCTATTTCAGGAGAGACTATAAAATCAGTCAAAGTTGCTATTACTTCTATACTTGCTATCTTTAACCTCATAAATTCCACTCAATTGAGAGTTGCTCAAATTAACTGCTGGTTAAATTTTGTGCATTCACATTCTTTCTCTCATTGAAGAAATTGCCTTTTTCAGAGGTGCCTATCAATTAAACAGTTTTTGTTAGGCAAAGTTTAAAGGCATACAAAACCAACATATTAAAGGACTTTCCTTAACATTTAGTGAGATTTATCACACTTGTGAATATTTTCACCTACCAGCAGAGGCGCTACTACCGATGTGTATAAATTGGTCAAGCCGACCGGACCTTGTGATGTACGCTTGCACCGGTGTGTTCTTGCAAAGAACTTTCCTGCCAGCTATTATATTGTGCATTTTCTCATATGACTCTCCCTGTCGAGGGGGCCTCTACAACTCTACAGTGGTTTGCAAAGATATCGACAGATGTCGCACGTACATGCTTGACAAGCTTCTTTCTCTAT